>NC_137108.1:23755555-23870555 GCF_949357685.1 Gobio gobio | reverse complement strand
TTTTGTCTTTTCACTAAAATAATTAAGTTTATATTGTTTTGCAGTGCAGATGTCACTGTCATCTCTCATTGGTCATAAATTCAGATCATAAATCATCATTCATATTCTTGTTACTTCAGTTTCCAAGCCCTGATTGGAATAAAAAAAGTGAGAAATTCAAATCAGTTTGCTGCTGAATGTGACCGTCAAATCGATATCTAAAGAAATTCGGATTCTGGAACCCCTGCACTGACTCAAGAAAATACATCACGAATTTCTGCTATCTCGGTCCTCTAGACCTTGTGTCCACTACGATGTCCTTCCCCCTTCTCTTCCCTGTGGTTTCTGTCACTTGTTCAGCTGAATGGCCATTACATCACCGTGACCTAAATGTGTCACATCCCTCTCTTATCCCCACTCTCTCTCCATCTCCCCACCACTCTACTTTCGTCTTCAAGATATCTCAAAACTTCTTGTCTGATTTACTCGCATCGCCCTCAGAAATTAACCCCTTTCAGTGAATGTAGTGCTTTCAGCTCCACTTTCATCCACTTCTACTGCATCTTTCTCTGCCTCTCTGACCTCAATCCCTCCATTGCTCATATAGACAGAAAGGAAGAACTTGTTGATGATAAAGATGAGTTGTTCTTTAATACTCTCTCTATTGGCTTCTCCTCCATCAGCTTATCATCAGACAATACTAAAAATAAAAATGTTGCTGACAAAATTTACAACAACAAAAAAAAATACAGATATACACACACAGCTGGCCACCACAATATAGTTGATTTCATGTACAACGTAAACACAACCTGATCCCCAAATATTGTTTGTATATAAAGCTAATTATAATACTACAGACCAGCTACCAGGGACATCAATTTTTAATAATTATATCCCAACAATTTGTTCATATTCATATTGTTCACATATAAATCTATACACTTCAAAAGTTTAAGGTTGGTAAGATAAAAAAAAAAAAAAAAAAAAAACTCTTACGCTCATCAGGGCATTTATTTTATTTGAAAATAGATTTGTAACAATGTAAAGGTATTTACTGTCACTTTTGATCAGATATGATTAAGTCATGTATTGAATTTTCACATTAATTTAGGTATTGAATTTTCACTTTCCTTAAATGCCCCTAGCAGAACCCTTTTTGTAGTTTACACTTAAAGAATCATTTAACTTTTTTTTCTCCAGATGAGGACACCCCCTCGTTAGCTAACTTGTGAAGGCAAATTTGTAACTCAGAATCCCAAAACACAGTGCATGCAATGCAGCGTTTGTCTTTTGTGTCTTTAATTAGATCTGTGTTTATGGGCGCCTTCCCATTTCAACACTGTGTGTAATTTTCTGTTCATCAAATTTTGTGCATAATTACTATGACAGAAAGCCCGCAGAGTTCTGATTCAGAGATAACTGACACAACAATGATGCACATACAATGAAATGATAAGGTGAGCGAAAGGAGGCTGGTGGTTAGAAGTATTTGGACACTTTCTGGTTGTCAAACGTTAGTGGATCATACTCTTTTAGTAAATATGATAAGCTATACCTGTGAAAACTCTGATAGGACACCATTGTGAACTTGAGAGCAGGGTTCTTGCAGGTTTCAGAAAGTCAAATTTAAGACCTTTTTAAGACATTTTAAGACCATAAAGATTGAAATTTAAGACCTATACGACGCATTACCAAAATTATTTAAATCAAAGAAAAATAAAAAAAGTACATTAGTAACCCTCCACAGCCAACAACGTGCCAAATGCCCAAAACCTTAGGCCCAAAATGAAAATAGGCTAAAACAAACTTGCCCTCAAATAGAATAGATTACAAAACAGCATATTAATAGCCTAATAGAGATTGAACAGAGGGAGATAGGATAAACTAGGGATGCCCGATTTGGGGAAGATATCTAATTGCGATTATTCTGGTTAAAATGCAAAATTATTATAATTTTTTTTACAAATGAAAAGTGTTAGCCTGGATGCCAGCCGAATTTAGCCCCGCCCACAGTTTTTTTTGCTCGGGCAATTCGGTCTGGACTCGCTCCATTGAGGAGTAGTTATGCCCGAACAGAAACTGTTCGGACCAATGAAATTGTCAGGGCGGGCTTTAGACGATGATGGACAGATGATAAACAGTAACGTAATCATCCACGTCATCGAAGGCTCTTGGGTTGAATTTGCTCTTATCCTAAACGGAGAACTTGTTAGTATATGCATTCACCTTCACTATTTCTCTCAGAAACGATGATCGTGTTGGTAAGTACTCTGTGTATCCTTAAATAATTGTATTACTGGCAAAGATCGTTTACACTCATCTTTTTCTTGTAACGTTACTTAATCCAGCGTGCGTGCAGACAGGGTTTCCAAGTGTTTTTGCAATGTCGCGCACAATTGCTACTCAAAACTATAGCCCAAAACAATAACTTTCCGGGGTGTTCTCCGGAAAAAAATGGCGTTTGGTTGGCAAAATATGTTATTTTGGCAAGGTTGCCTGCTAAAATTCGCATTCCTGGGTTTATATAATCACATAATTGGGGTCGCTTCAACCCGCGGACATGGAGAAAAACACGGACTTGGCAACACAGTGCAGTTGAGTTCTGTTGACATTTGACAACTAACGTTACGCGTCGCTCCGTTGCTCTGATTGGTTGTGGGTCTATCCAATTGAGGTCTTTCCTGGCTCGGTTGAAACACGCCCCATAATCAAAGCTCAATGGAGCGGTACCAGACTCAAATTCTGACTAGAATTGAGTATGGCCACGCCAGGCTAGAAAAGTGTATGCCTATAACATTTTATATATTAATGTTTATATATTAACGAGACTAATAATAATGATTATATTCAATAAATACAAATATTTAACAAAATTAGAAATATTACTATTACAATAACATTTTAATTATTAAAAAATTAAAAATAGAGTATTTAAGAATAAATATAACAATATAATAATAATACTAATACAATAACATTTATATTTTACAGAAAACTTATTTTACAAAAAAAACCTGCTGGGTTACCTGTTAATATGCAGACAGCCTATGACTAAAAATCATTAGAAAGGTCTAAAGATGTATTGTAAAAATAAAAATAAAAAAATAAAGAAATTCTGTGCTTTTTATCTGTGATATACATTTCTTAAAGTCTATGTATTTAATATGAAATATGAGCCTCTTATGCATCCACTGTGGGGGAAAAACTGTACATTGGAGAAAAACATATGGGTTGTCATATAAATTTATTTAGAGAGAAGTATTATTTTTCATATTTGTTACCCAAACTTTCATTCATACTGGAAGCCAGAGGGCGCCCTCGAGCAGAAACTCCACATTTCCCTCAGAGAAGTAATCCTTTGCCTAATGTGAAGCTAGCGATGTAGGATAAACTGAAGATAGAAACGCTTTGACTGATGAAACGAAGACAATAAACACGACTGCATCAAGCTATGGTGTATTTGAGTTCTTCAAGCCTTCACTATTGTCATAATAATAAGGTATGCAGTGGTGATTGAGTGCAGACTTTATCACTGTTTAGAATAATATAAAACAATGCATGTCTGCCTCATTCTGTCCAGAAAAATACAACGTTATTAAATGTAGACGTATTTTGCGGGCAGGTAACTGCATTTATCACGGGATTTGTAGTTTTATCACCGAGTACGTGTACCAACACCCCCAGAAAGAACTACTACGAACGAACGCTCTGAGGGCGGCGCAGCAAAGACTCTAGAGCAGTGGTCGGGAACCTATGGCTCGCGAGCCACACCTGGCTCTTTGACAAAAATAATGTGGCTCATCTCTCACCCTGTAAATGATCGATAAAAAAAAATTAGACACATCAACAGAGATCCGCTCTCTGCAGAAAAAAAGCAGCCAATTACAATTCCCTTGTTGTACAGCCAACCGAAGTTAATGAAACGTATGATAATAACTAATATTCAAGTTGTACCGGCCGCGCACGTTCAGTGCTGTTAGCGAGTGTCGCAAACACCACTTGCGTTTCTGTGGTAACAGCTTCTGCTCTGGGATTCAAGCAGCTGTGGCTTGTTTAAGGTAACCGAAAACCATTTTTAGAACAGCAGCGAAAATATAAAAGTAGGCTATACAAACTTTAATATATCCTTTTATTGAAACTGGTGGTCTGTTGTGGAAAGAGACATTTCGAAACATTTCACCCGCGGGTACTTTCGCTTTTGCCGCAGAGACCCTTGTGATAAATAAATGTGTATTTATGATAATCCACGCAGATTTCAGTTGACGAAAATGAATGATAAAAGCGTGATAAGTCACGAAAGACAATTGAATTACTGACAGGATGTTGTGCACGCGCTCCGAGCGCAACACGGACAAGCACAGCTTTGTCCTCGGCTGCACGTCAGATTAATAGACTACAGAAATATATCAAAATGCCAAGTCGAGTATTCACGTAAACACAGTAGATGTTCACACACACAAAGAGGATTTATAACTCAACCTCACAAAGCCCTGCACAATTAATTCCATATTGCAATTTATTTATTGTTTTCTGCATATGTGTTTTTTTTAGTTATGGACCTAATAATTACTATTGTTGAAATTTTATTGGGGAAAAAAGCATGTTTTTTAATAATAATTTAATATTATTTTTTTCTGTGGCTCTTTTGGAAAAATGCATTAACCAAAAATGAAAAAATGGCTCTTTGGTCAAAAAAGGTTCCCGACCCCTGCTCTAGAGCTCCGCTTTCGCGATTCGATACTTTTTTGCTACAGTGTAACGTTAATAACTTTCTGCAGCCAGCATTTCTGGAAATGAACGTGGATAACACTTTTTTAAGACCTAACTAAATTAAATTTAAGACCTCGGGTGAAAATCTGGTCGTTTTTAAGACGTTTTAAAGGGGTGGTAAACCACGATTTCACTTTTCTAACTTTAGCTAACGTGTAATGTTGCTGCTTGAGCATAAACAACATCTGCAAAGTTACAACGTTCAAAGTTTAAAGCAAAGGGAGATATTTGCTTTTAAAGAAATCAGTTTCTAAGAACTACAGCAAACGGCCAGCAGGCGACTACACACATTCCTCCAGGGTTGGTGACATCAACAGGTTCAATATTTACATAAACCCCTCCTCCGAGAATATTAAATAAGGGGGGGTGAGGCCATTTTGTATCGCGGCGCTGTTGTGGTATAAGTTAGTTAGGCTGGAGTGTTGTTGCCGCGATGCCGAGGAAACGCTGTTATATTCATCCGGATTGCAGGTCTGGGGTACTTGCTCTGTTCAGCCTTCCTTGGGACGGGGGTGCCTTGCAGAGCGTTTAACATACAGCATGTTATATGCACGTGTGTTTGAGTCAGCACATCTAACAGAGGAAAACATCCACCGTCTTCGCGATTTCAATGCCAGATTTGCACAACGTCAGCTGCGTGAAAAAAACACTGCCGGTGCGTGGATGCACGACGCGCGTGCTGCACATTTCATGGAGGACAACACAAACTTCCACAAACTTCGCGAGTTCAATACAGGATATGCACAACGGCTTGTCCTGAAAGCTGGATTTACAAACAGAAGCTGTTCACGGGCCACAACCTGTAAGTCTGATTTATTTTTCATCGATGTGTTTTCCTGTAATAGGTTGTAGCAAGGAAGTAAACAGATGACAATGCTGTTCTGCAAACCAGTCTGTTAAATGCTCATTCATACTTAACGTTATCCGACGAACACCTAACGTTACAAACACTAACGTTAAAATCTCAACAGCGAACCTGGCATTAGTGTAAATTATTCTTTGATTAGAGCTTTTATGTATTGTTTATCTTCAGGCATGCTAAACATGGTTCTGTGTGTGATTTGGCTAACTTACTAGTTAAAGCCAGTGCTTAGTGTTTGTTTTGGGTTAGTTCTTGCGACAGATATTTGGCTGTAATCATTCTAAAAATACAAAAGTTAAAGTGCCATTCAGTAGCGATCATTATAGATCCGCAGTCTTTACTCTTGAGGACTGAACAGGTTCTGCTCGATCATCTTCACTCAAATGTTCTGGGTCTGATTCGGGCTCAGATGGTTTTATTGACGCCGTTGTTTCTAACACTGACCAAAGCAAGCACAGCCTCCGGTAAGGGGCGTGACGTTTCCGACATACGTGCACTTGGCGTTTAGCGAATCACAACACACTGGGCCAGCTAACCAATCAGAGCCCACTGCGTATTTTTGAGGGACTGGCTTCATACAACCCGGAAAGCATCAGACCGTTTTAGAAGGAGGGACAGAGCAGTGTAGAATAAAGGTCAAATATATGAAAAATAAGGCAATTTTTTTTAAAACGAAGCATGAACACATGTTACAGTGCACCCCACAAACACAGTCAAGCCTTCAAAAGAATGTGTTTTACCACCCCTTTAAGGCCTTAAATTAAAAAAAATTAATTTTAGACATTTTAAGACCCCGCGGGAAGCAATATTTTTTTTCCCAGGATGGTAGGGGAAGGTACCGCCTTTTTCGTCTATGATTGGCTAGAAGGGCTCTCCTCCGATTGGTTATTTGATTTGGCCGTGAAACGTCATCTCACGTTCATGGCAGGCCAGGCTGTCGTGTGTGTGCCGTCAGATTTATATTCCAAGTTCACATGGTCTATCTAGTTGAGGCAAACACTATGGGTAAATCGACTGTACAGTAACTTTAAAGCCACACAGAAATGTGGTGGTTAAGGGCCACTGTGTCATGCCAATGTGCTGATTCGTCCCATCTTCTTCAATAGCTAGCAGTTTTTTGTCATGCTAATGTACTGATTCGTCCCATCTTCTATAGAAACAATCTCTTTCCAAAACAAATAACGTTTGTTAGCAATTTCAAGGTAAGGATTACACAACATTAGTGCATCAACATTAACTGTATGTTAAACATTACTAGTAATTATTGTGTGTGTGTGTGTGTGCATGGGCTTCGGAAGCAAAAAAAATGTGGGTGGGTCCTCAGAAATTTTTTACTGGAGTAGATGCCAACTACATTAAGTACAAATATACCACTTTACTTGGTAAACGTATAGGTGGGAAAGACAAATTTACGTAAATCGCCATACCATTGAAAGCGACAGTAGTGTAGGGGTAAGACGCACGTCATCTAGTTTTGACACAAACCCGTTTTGACACGCCGAAATCTATCTTCTCCGTTTTCCCATCACATATCAGATCGGAAAGGCATTTATTTTCAATACAAATTAAGAAAATATTAGAAAAGTGGAAATAAAGCGTCTATTATGTGTTTAATAATAAGTGTGTATCGATTAGGGGTAGGTAAACAGACATGTGCTAAATGTTAGAGACGATAAAAGTGAGTGGGTCCAATATCATTGATCGTAAAAAGTGGGTGGGTCTTGTCCCACCCACATACAATGGTTCCGATGCCCATGTGTGTGTAGCCATGAAAGTTAAGTGTCGCTGGTGTCATATTTGTGCAAAGGAGAACTTGGAGAACATCATACCGGATCATCTTGAGGTTAGGATTAGGTATAAATCAACGGACAGGGAGAAAGGCTCCAGTAATAAATGGTTTTGGCGCAGGTATTGAGAGGTTAGGGTTAGGAAACAGCTAAGACTAATCTAAACAGGCTATGAAATTGTGAACTTGAAATATAAATCTGAAGACACGCACATATAGCGCTTTTCTTAGTAGGCTATGTTGGATTGACTTCGTTTAACGACGATGAAAACAGACTAGCTGACAGCCTGCCATGAACGTGAGATATATAACCAATCGGAGGAGAGCACTTCTAGCCAATCATAGACGAAAAAGGCGGTACCTTCCCCTACCATCCTGGGAAAAAAAATATCGCCCGCGGGAACCCTGTGAGAGGAACTGACTTCATCCACTAAAAATCAAGTTGACACCAGTTAGTTAAAAGTAATTTGCTAAAATAAAAGTGAAGGTAGTTCATCATTATTTTCAAATGCCATGTGGTTTGATATGTTTTACTGTAACTAATAGACATGTGTCCAAACACATTTTAAGGTCACTGTATGCAGAGTTCCCTGGGCAATGTAAAAAATACATCCAGCAAGGTAATACTTTTGTTCATGTCAGTGTAGTGTACAGAAACCATGTGACTACATTAGCAGTGCTTTGTTCATTCAACAGATCAGTGTTTTTGAAATAATCTTTTTACATGAACAAATTGTTTTTGTTCAGCTCCATTCACCGATTTTAGGGTAATCTCCACAGCAGATTCCAAGTGATCAAAAGCTTAGGATGTCCTCAATTCACTTAAAAATTGAGTTCTTTAAGGAAACATTCTAGGATTTTTCTCCATATAATGGACTTCTATGGCAACCAACGGGTTGAAGGTCCAAATCAATTCAGTTTCAAAGGGCTTTGAAGAGCTTCATAGGGCTCTGCTGCACGATCCCAGACGAGGAATAGGGTCTTATCTAGCGAAGTCATCGGCCATTTTCTAAAAAAATAAATAATAATAATATACTTTTTAACCTAAATTGCTCATCTTGCGCAGCTCTGCAGCGCGCCAAAGGTCACGCTAGACGTAGGCAGAAGAACCTCCCCCATGTTTACAATGCGCATGTGCAAAGACTAATACAAACGGCCTTTAGCAAAAAAAGGGTAAAACAATGATGTCGGACGATTTTGAGATTTGGAGATGGAGTTTTTTTTTGGGTAAGGCCATTTGTATTAGTCTTCTTCGCATGTTTGCTTGGGGCGGTACTTCCGCCTACGTTTAGCGTGACCTTTACGACGTGATTACGTAATCCGTTGCGAAAGATGAGTAATTTAGGTTAAAATGTATATACTTTTTTTTTTCTTTTTTAAATGGCCTATGGTTTCGCTAGATAAGACCTCTGAAGCCCTTTGAAACTGCATTGATTTGGACCTTCAACCTGTTGGATGCCATCAAAGTCCATTATGTGGAGAAAAATCCTGGAATATTTTCCACAGAAAACTTTTTTTTTTCGACTGAAGAAAGAAAGACATAAACTCCTTGAGATGGGGGTGAGTAAAATATCAGGAAATATTATTTTTGAAGTGAACTAATCCTTTAAATGGTTTTAATGATCTAGTCCAGTTCATTAAAGGCTGTTTACTTTACCACACGAGTGCCTTGGAATATTTAGTCTACAAAATCTTTTTGCTGACTAGATTGAAAGGATTCGAGTCACTGAGATTAATCAAAATCTCCTCCATTACACTATATGTTGTGTTGACTCAATTAAACACACAGAGCCTAATGATTGGGCTTATATCCCGTCACTGACTGAATCAGGGAACAAATGTTTTTGCCAAATAGATTTAAAAAGATTGCCGAGTTGCTGAGATGAATCAAAATCTACACTATTAGACTACATATTGTGACTCACCTAAACAGCCTGAGCCATTATGATTGGACTTCTAATTCATCAATGAATAAATCGGTGGACAAATCTGGGCAAATCTTTTTTGTGAATTCAAATGATTCATGTCACTGAGATGAATCAAAATCTCCACCATTAGACAACATGTTTTGGTGACTCACTTAAACACGCAAAGCCTATATGATTGCGGATATATATCCTATCTGACTGAATCAGTGAACCAATCTTTTTGCCAAATAGATTTAGAAAAAATATTTGTAATTATTTTAATTTTTTTTCCGGGACCCGGATCATTGTCCCCACCTCCATCAATGGGCACCGGTCAATGAAATGCTCCGGGTCCCCGCAACGCCAACAGGCTGGCCCAGACCTACCCACCACCCCAGTGATCCGAGCCATTATGTTTGGGCTCATATCCCATTACAATGAATCAGTAAACAACAAATCTAAACTAATCTTTTTGGCAAATCAATTTAAAAGATTCAAGTCACTGAGATTAATCAAAATCTCCACCTTTAGAATACATGTTTTGTTGACTCACCTAAACAGGCTGAGCCATTATGATTGGGCTCATATCCCGCATCACACGTACATCCTCCAACAGGCACCAGCCATTCGCCTTCTGTGTTGCAGTGCATTCTTGGTGCTGTCCCACTTTGTGATTGGCTGTGGGGTACACAAGTCCCAGTCACCGGAACTAAAGATGTTGGCTCCGCCCCAGAGGGTGTGGCTGGGTAGAAGGCCAGGAAACGGCTGCTTGCTGGACAGCGACGATAAAATATGGAAACACCCATGAGTGATACGCATGCTCCACTGTCTACTATTGCTAACACAAACCTAAAAAAGAGAGAAAAAAGAGAAAACGTGATGAAAAGAGACAGACGACAAGCTTAGCAGTCCGCTAAACATCCATTGAGACCAGACAGACTAATAACTGTTGTTTGTTTTCATATTCAAACCATATCATGGCAAATATTAACTCTGTGGCTGATATTTACTCAGCAGAATTGCCTGATCCTAAGTGACCACATTCAGAGGGATCCTCATTTCATCTGCACACAGTGACCATCCTTCATCAAGGGTTTTAGGGAGATGGGGGAAAGGCAAAAAGGTCATTGTACCCTTTGCGTGTGAGAGGAGCAAAGCTGCGGGTTTTGACATTGATGCGTCGTGCGTTTTCAGATTTGTACTGGTGAGGTAGACTTGGCTCCACCCGGCTGAAACTCTTGTCTGCTGCGATTGTGTCGATTTTCATCCAGCCCTCTCTCGTTTCTCCACTGGAAGGCTGGAACAGTGTAGGAGAGAGAGCAATCATATTGTTTATTAATATGTCAGTCATGTTTACAGGGATAGTTAGTAGAAATTAAAATTCTGTCATTATTTAATCACACTTAGGTCATTTCAAACTCATATGCTGTTTTTTTTTGTGACTCTACGCAACAACCTTTAACGCTTCAATAAGTTTATAAAGAGATCGTTAAGCTAATCCATATGAATGAGCAGTTCAGTCCACATTTTCTGAATGGACTCGCTTTATATGATAAACAGATTGAATTTAGGCTTTTATTCACATATAAACATTGATCAGCCGAAAGAATATTATACAAACAATACCCCATAATGACAACGTGACAGAAGTTTGTTTGAAATCTTTGCTAATTTATTGAATTGAAAAAAAAAAAAAAAAAAGTATTCACAGCCTTTGCCATGACACTCAAAATTGAGCTCAGGTGCATCCTGTTTCCACTGATAACCCTTGAGATTTTTCTACAACTTGATTGGTGTCCACCTGTGGTAAATTCAGTTGATTGGACTGAATGATTTGGAAAGGCACACACCTGTCTATATAAGGTCCCACAGTTAACAGTGCATGTCAGAGCATAAACCAAGCCATGAAGTCCAAGGGATTGTCTGTAAACCTACGAGACAGGATTGGCACAGATCTGGGGAAGGGTACAGAAAAATGTCTGCAGCATTGAAGCAATGAGTACAGTGACCTCCATTATCTGTAAATGGAAGAAGTTTGGGACCACCAGGACTCTTCCTAGAGCTGGCCCAGCCAAACTGAGCGATTGGGGGAGATAACAGCTCGCCTGGAGTTTGCCTGGCACCTGAAGGATTCTCAGACAATGAAAAAACAAAATTATCTGGTCTGATTAAACAAAGATTGAACTCTTTGGCCTGAATGACAAGTATCATGTCTGGAGGAAACCAGCTCATCACCTGGCCAATACCATCCCTACAGTGAAGCATGGTGGTGGCAGCATCATGCTGTGGGGATGTTTTTCATTAGCAGGAACTGGGAGACAAGTCCGGATCGAGTTAAAGATGAATGCAGCAATGAACAGAGACATCCTTGATTAAAACCTGCACCAGAGCGCACTGGAGGAGAAGGTTCATCTTCCAAAAGGACAATGACCCTAAGCACACAGCCAAGATAACAAATGAGTGGCTACAGGAAAACTCTGTGAATGTCCTTGAGTGGCCTTGCCACAGGGCAGACTTGAACCCAATTGAACATCTCTGGAGAGATCTGAAAATGGCTGTGCACTTATGCTCCCCATCCAACCTGATGGAGCTTGAGAGGTCCTGCAAAGAAGAAGGGGAGACTGCCAAAAAATAAGTGTGCCAAGCTTGTAGCATCATACTCGAAAAGACTTGAGGCTGTAATTGGTGCTTCAACAAAGTATTGAGCAAAGCCTGTGAATACTTATGTACATGTGATTGTTTTTGTTTTTTATTTTTAATAAATGTGCAAAGATTTCAAACAAACTTCTTTCACGTTGTCATTATGTTGTATTGTGTGCCAGGGGGTGTGTGGTTTAGCGAGGTCTGTGACGGGAGAGAGAGTTAGGAGACAGGTGCGGCCTAATCCAGAAGTAAATCAAGCCGACCCTGTCCTCTTCCATCCACACACACACACATATATATATATATATATATATATATATATATATATATATATATATATATATATATATATATATATATATATATACATATATACACTGAACCTTGTTACATATTGTTTGTAGAATTTTGAGGAAAATAATAAAATTAATCAATTTTGGAATAAGGCTGTAACATAACAAAATGTGGAAAAAGTGAAGCGCTGTGAATACTTTCCGAATGCACGGAATATAGTATATGTATAGCAGTACGTATATTGTATATTAAAAGGTGTTATTTATGGGTGGATGGGGCCTGTAGCACTTTTTATCAAGGCCAGTTTTGTCCTCAATACTTTTTGAAATATGGAGGAATGTATTTAATACAGATGTAGTTTTTCATTGTTAGTGTGTGTTATAACGAGTGTCGATCCGGCACTGGAATTTGTTATTTTTAAATGTCTCTGAGTGTTTATTGCAACTGTTAACAGTGGTGGAAGCCAACAGTGCAATCTTGGACACACACGCCAATCTATTGCTTTCCCGCAGCTGCCGTGGCCTGCTATCCATTATAGTGAAATCTTTAATGCCATCAGATGTGTCCCTGAAACCTGGAAACTCTGGCCTTCCACAGAATAAATAGCAGTATATGGGGTTTGGAGCAACATGAGGGTGACTAAATAATGACAGAGCTTCAGTTTTGGAATGAACTATTCCTTCAAGGAGCTATTTTTAGTGCGACAGGATTGCATTTAAAAGATTAATTACAAGAAGGCAAAAAAGAAGAGATGGCAAGAGCTTTATGTAACTGAGATGTTGCAAAACTATCAAAACTGGAAAAAAGTATTTGATTTACACAACGAGTGACCACATTACATTTCCCAAAGGAATAACTACAGCTTTTATTTACTGTTTTGTGTATTATCTTCTCCCCTGAGTAGTAATAAGCCACACATATTGCTGAGACTCCACAAAAAAACACACTGTGTGTTTTCCTCTAACAAACATGACCAGATAATTGCACTTATAGAAGTTATACTTATACATCTCTTGAAACCACACTGCCAAGAAATGTCTAAAGATATATTGTCAAAAGATGTGATATACACATTGCTAAATGAACAATGTAAAAAAAACTAATTAGCATTTGATTTTACTTAAGCAAGATACACTTTAATATTTTACGTTAATGTATTTTTCATTGGAAGCCTGCAGGCATATGTCAGAGGTATTATGTAGTTTTTTTATGTAGTCTTTTCTAAGTGATTCATCTGGGGAAGTGTAGTTCATACAATATACAGTCATTCAAAGAGCACAAGGGTCTTATTTTCGTTGAAAATCCTCAGGCTCCATCATAACAAATGTTCCAAGTACATCTTAGTCAGTCAAACAAAACAGAATGGTACAAGACTGAATGCTGCCAAAATCCTTCATATGATGTCTGTGTGTGGGTGTAGGACAAGGTATCCAACAAACTGGCATTTGATAACAGGCATGTTAGTTTTTTTGATGCTATACTGTCCTGCAGAAAGGATAGAATCGGCAAGTAAGACTTAAGTTGTGCTAAAGACATGACCTCAAGATATCTCCTAGGCATAAAATGTAATTGTAATAATATATCACGATTTCTGAAACACCCAATGGTGCAACTTGGACACATCATCAGTGATATGAACAGTGATTTTACAACATTAATTAACTTTGTATTAGTATTTCATTAAACTGTGAGTATAATGTTATTATTGACCCATGTGCCATTGAGCTTAGAACAAATTTCTCAATCCTTTTTTAATCTCATTAAACTCGCTGGTTCGGGCCTTGAAAGTGAGTTAAACCCTCGTCACTCACCTCAGCTGCCCAGGTTCTCTCCAGCTCTCTCTGGGAGTCAGCCTGTTTGTAGTACAGTGTCAGTGTCTCCCTGCATGTCGGGGAGGGTGAGCGTAGACTGGCACAGTCACGAACCGAGAAACGCAGTGTCACAAAGATCCGTGGAGCTGACTGACGGTACAGGAAGGGTGTGGCCAACCAGTTGTCTTGGAGACGAGGGTTCTGATTGACATTGCAGACTTCAAAGGTACGCATGAGTCTCCCCTTGTCATCTAACACGCTCACCTCATCCCACTGAGAGGAGGAACAATATTGAAGAATAAAAATGAGCCTGAGGCATGAATACTCAACCACATTTTCAGTCACTTGAAAATATATAATGGGCTCCAGACGTCTGAGATCCCTTTTGAATTTTTTTAATGACATTTTTATAATGTTTTTTCAGTTTAAATTAAATTTTGTGTTAAATTACAATGTGGACTCTTATACTCATGGAGGCTGCATTTATGTAATCAAAAATGCAGTAAAACAGTAATATTGGGAATTTCTATTTTTCTATTTTAATAATTTAAAATGTAATTTATTCCTGTGATGACAAAGCATTTTCAGCATCATTACTCCATTACATCATGACTCCAGTCTTAAATTTATTTAATATAAAATTCTGTTAATTTAACTTTCTATTCATCAAAGAATCCTGAAAAAAAATGCAGTAAAACAGTAATATTGGGAATTTCTATTTTTCTATTTTAATAATTTAAAATGTAATTTATTCCTGTGATGACAAAGCATTTTCAGCATCATTACTCCATTACATCATGACTCCAGTCTTAAATTTATTTAATATAAAATTCTGTTAATTTAACTTTCTATTCATCAAAGAATCCTGAAAAAAAGTATCACCATTTCCACAAAAACATTAAGCAGCCCAACATTGACAATAATAGGAAATGTTTCTTGAGTTTCTTAAAATCATCATATTAGAATGATTTCTGAAGGATTAATGCTGAAAATTCAGCTTTGCATCACAGGAATACATTACATTTTAAAATATATTCAAATAGAAAACAATTATTACAATTTGTAGTTGTTTTATTGTATTTTTGATTAAAGAAATGCAGCCTAACAGCCTTCAACAACATAAAAAAAAAAAACAATGTTTCCAAATAGATCAGATCCGACAGATGTATATATTTACTTCAATATGGACTTAGATGTTTGGACCTCACTGTACTTAAAAATGATGTAAATAACAAAGAATATAAAAAATACAATGTTAGGAGAACTATTGTATGTATATGGAACTCAGAGATAATAAATCCACAGATATGTGAAAAAAAGCCTTTTTTGGTAAAATGACACCAATTATATCAGAAAAATGCCCTGCCCTTTCCTGCTTCTTGAGGTGATTTAAGCTGAAAATCCCAGGCAAACCTCAAATCTCTCCGGAAATACACAATACAGAAATCACAGACACACACACCCTCACTGACTCACAAAAAGGCGGCGAACAACTGCCACGCTGAGAAAGAGCAAGACAGAGGATGAAGAAAATAAATCAAACAGACAGAATGACTAAGAGGAGACGGAGAGAAACACAGCATCAAAAATCTTAACATGAAAGGGCTGCTGGAGGAATGAAAACATTCGTTTAGGGAACTAAAAAGGGAATGAAAGAAAGAAATTGGCTTCAACAGGAAGAAAAAAGATGGGGTGGACAGCTTGAGAGAACGAGAAGATCAGCGAAGGAGAGGGGGGGAAATTCAGAAAAGCACAGATGGATAGATTAACAAAGATATGTATGCAGACCAAGTGACAGACAGAAAGAGAGAGAGACAGAGAAACAGAGGTCTGGCAAGGGAAGCTGGGACAGGAAGTAGAGGACTGAGTTCAGTTCTTCTCAGTAGGTCAGAGTCTCTGCGCTGCCCAGGGCCACAGAGATATCACGGTTGAGATGACAGAAAATACACACAGAAGAGGATGAAGGAATTGAGGAAAGGAAGGTTAAATATGCTTCATCTCGTGTGTTTTCAGAAAGGCAGGGTTAAAACAAGAATTACAAAATCACAGGCCCACTAAAATAAACCACATAAAAGAAGAGGCCATCAATACGTCTCACACGCACACAATCGATCACCTTAGAATATTTTTCTAATCGAATGCATGAATCTTACCCCTGTGTCAGGATACGTTGTCCAGCCTAGCTCAGCGGTGGACTCTGTAGTGTCCAGCAGCATGACTGAGAGAGACAGTAGAGAGAGACAGACAGATGAACAGACAGTGACAGAGTTTATTAGTTGATTAAACTAATAGCAGGGTTAGTCACCATGAAATCAAATGACAATTCTTATTTTTTTTATGGAATATTGCAGTATTTATTATAAATGATTTATAATTGTCATAATTTTTTTTGCATTTCATGTGCCCATGTAATCTTTAAATCAAAATAACTCCCCCTCCCGCTTGACATATATAAGATATATTTCTATATAAGAATTCCCACAGCTGGTTAGGACCAAAACTGATTAACACTGAAAAGATACATAGATTAAAAAAAAAATGTAATGCCTGTATTATGCTTTTTTGAATATTACCTTTAATGATGTGTGTAAAATAGCTGTTTGTGACTGCAAAATTTTAAAGATCAAAGTGCACAACAAATAAAGTTATGGTCTCCTATAAGAAAGATTTGATTCTGAACGGCTAAAATGAGTCTTCAGCAATTCCAGTCTTTCTTCCTGTTAAATACATATGTAACAAAGTAACACATTTGCATTATGCCAGCCTATGGTCTTCATTGGCTGCCCGTGAACAATGCCTGATTTGAGCCGCCTTCAAACACTGTAGTTGTAGCTTGGAAGAGTTTGGTTTGT
Source organism: Gobio gobio (assembly GCF_949357685.1). Taxonomy (NCBI): domain Eukaryota; kingdom Metazoa; phylum Chordata; class Actinopteri; order Cypriniformes; family Gobionidae; genus Gobio; species Gobio gobio. The sequence continues at coordinate 23,853,648 of NC_137108.1, read as the reverse complement.
GTTGCTGACATGTCAAGAAGGCGTTTTTTTCAGCGCTGCAAATCCACTTTGCATGCACTTCCAATGGATGAGGACTCGCACTATCACTGTGTATCAAGCTCTGAAAACCTACGAAGCTGAAATTTAGATATGGTAATAGGCGTTTTGTTTCTGACATGCGCTGTAAGCAGTCGGCCAATCACAACAGACTGGGCCATCTGACCAATCAGAGCAAAGTAGGCTGGCGGCAGTGGTGGAGGAAGTACTGAATCTCAGTATTTAAGTAAAAGTACAAATACCCAGAGATATATTTACTTTAGTAAAAGGAGAAGTACCACATGAGTAAAAAGTACCTGATTTAAATTTACTTTAAGTATTAAAAGTAAAAGTACTTGCATAACAATTTATTCTCTTAATGTCTATATTCTAATAAAAAAAAAAAAACGAAATAAAAATAAAAACATTATGGGCTGTGGCATTTTAACTAAGTTAGTTTTGGGTTAATGTAATTGTGCTTACCATCTGTGGCCCAGTTTACATTCTGACTTACAATTCTGGTTATCGGGTGATCTGCAGATATAAATATCATTATTCTGAAGCAATATTCTCAATATAGTGTTCAGTGAACAGCTTAGACTTATTTAAATCTGCATATTTATGATATTTGTACCTTTTATAAAGGACATTTTTCCTCTAATCTGATTAAATATAGGATAAGCTTTCCTTTTATATTCTTACATTTTATCAATAGCCTACATTAAATTAGAATAAGACAATATAGGGCTGTTACCAATCAAATTAAATAATTTACACTGAAAATTACAACTTAATTAAATGATGTTATGAGATTGTTTTAAATATTTTTTGGAATACAAATAAGAAATGTTGGAAACAATGTTTTAACATGAAACTAAACTGCCAGTAGGTGGCAGCAGGTATTAAAGGTCCTGTTCTTCGTGATCCCATTTTTCAAACTTTAGTTAGTGTGTAATGTTGCTGTTAGAGCATAAATAATACCTGTAAAATTATAAAGCTCAAAGTTCAATGCCAGGCGAGATATTTTATTTAACAGAAGTTCCCTTTCAAAGCCTACAGCGAACGACCGGTTTGGACTACATCCTGGTACATCCTGCTTTAATTACGTCAGTAGAACAGTTTGTCGACTAACCTCCGCCCACAAGAATACGCGAAAAAGGAGGCGTGGTCTTGTTGCTCCCTCGTGGAGAAGAGGAAGTGTTGCGTTCGGTTCGGTTCGGTTCGGTTCAGTTCGGTTCGGTTGCGTTTGTCGCCATGTCGTTCATACGCTGTTATTTTCATCCCGGAGTCAAATCACCTTTGTTTGGCCTTCAGGGGCTGTAGTTTGAGCGCGTTCATCTCCCTGTTATGGTAAGAGGCGTGACCTTCCCGGGCAACGTGCCCTACGCTGCTGTCGAATCACAACACGGGAACCGCTGGCACAATCAGAACTCGTTACGTGTTTCTGAAGGATGGACTTCATAGAACGAGGAAATTCTCAGGCCGTTTTGAGGACAGTGAAAACAGCAGTATACAGATAAGTAAATTGTGTGAAAAATACTGTTTTTTTACACATGAAACATGAACACATGTTATATTGCACACTGTAAACACAATCAAAGCTTCAAAAAAACACGAAAAACGGGACCTTTAATGAGTGAATCATTGAGTCGATTCGTTCAAACGGCTGATTCGTTTAAGAATGAGGCAGGCCCTGTCCCAAATGGCACCCTAAACCCTCACGGTCTTCCTCTGACTCCGCACTTTCACGACGTAATGTCGCTTTGACTGCCGGGAAGAAGTCCGCTGCATAGCTCATACAAATGCGGGCTCGGCAGAAGTGCGCATCGAGGGCGCATATCGACCTCAAAGGGGGCGCTCGCGAGCACCCTTCTGAGACCTAAAATGACAACTGGGACACCCTGCGGTCTCGTGGACTTAACGGACATGTGCACGCAGCGGCCATTGTAAGTCCACAAGACAAAAAGAGCCATTTGGGACAGGGCCGCAGTCGTTTATGAACAGGTCATTGAATCTTAAGGCCAATTTATACTTCTGCGTCGAGTGCACGCAGAGGGTACGGCGTACCCTACGCATAGACGCGTTGGATACGCCGTACCCTACGCCGTAGCCTGACGCGCACCTCTCCAAAAATGTAACAACGCGTCAATTCTACGCGGACCGCAAGCTCTGTGATTGGTCTGCCAGAACCCTTCCCTCAGGTCAATAAATAAATAAAAAATCTGCGATAGGAGTGTGTGTGTGTGTGTGTCCAGAAATTGGATGATAGTTCCTTACGTCTGCTATAACACACTATTTTGCAGTCCAGCGATTCTTTATGGTAGTAAATAAATACATAGATCCGCTGAATATAGTTTATTTATTTTCTCATTAAAACCAAAGATGTTAATCAGTAATTGTATATCAAGAACAGGGACACATTAGGGTATATTTCGTGAATGAAGTCTCCGCAACAACAATCGCTTGCTGAGCCACCGCTGCTGAAAACAGCGGCCACGAGCTCCGCATGGTTTCACAAATGCATTCCAGCGCCAGATCGCCTAATTTAACTTTACTAATCAACTAGAGATGCTTAATTTGTATTAGATACAACAACTCAAGCTGCAAGAAAAGCCGCTCTCTCACTGCTGCTGATATTCCGACATGAATGTACAGATTCTACACATCAAGCTGCTTCTTCTTCGGCTGTTGTCTTGATTACACCAACATGCCCGAGGACACTGCCTTCTAGCGTCTGCATGTGGAATTGCACATTGACGCAGACAACAGCGCAGAAGTATAAATGCTCACGACGGCGTCGGCTACCCGCGTAGCCTACGGCGTACACTCGACGCAGAAGTATAAATGGGCCTTAAGATTCAACCGATTCATTCAAAACACTGAATCATTCAGTAACGCTCTGTTGCTGCTTTGTTTGGAACTATTTTCGCTGCTGAAATAGAACAAAAACAGTCAATATATTGCATCTAAAATGTAAGTAACTTTTTGTTAGTTAATTGTTTATGGAACTATCAGTGTCATATGAAATCAGTGACACATTTTCAATCGTGATGGCATTCAGTAAAACAGCACTCTTGGTCGTTTGATGTTTTTAACTGTATTATACAGTTTCAACAGCATAACCTTGTTACCGTCAGTTCATTACAAGAGGACAAGCGTTAATGTCGAGCCCTGAAACTGATCAGAAAATGTAACGAAACGTTGTAGAAATGTAGTAGAGTAGTAAGTATAATAATTGCTGGAAAATGTAACTGTCACAGATGCATCAGCGTCAGACCTCTACACTCCGCCCATCCGCTCCGCTTCACCCGAGTTCTGATTCATCGCACCTGTGTTCATCACCTGTCCCTAATTCCCCATCACTGCACTTCCTGTTATAAGCACCTTCAGTTCCTACAGTCATTGTCAGGTCTCGTCGATACTACATCGCCATACTGACTCACTCACTCGATCCTTACCTTCAGAAGACTTACCTGTGTTCCTTCATCCGACGATCCTTCCTCAACCAGCCTGCCTTCTTCAGATCACCAGCCTTGAACTTTCACCATCCCGACTTCCATCCTGCATCAGATAAGAGACTCATTCAGAACACTTCATCAGTTACCGCTCCAGTTTATCTCATCACTTCTTCCTGTCTGCCGTGACCATTATATGTTTTGTGTTAAATAAATATCCTTTCAACTTACCTGTTTGTGTCATTCAGCAACCCTGACAGAAGACCTGACCAAACATGCACGAACCATCTGGTCACGGCGACGGAGAAGCTTCCACGCCGATCTTCACCACTGGATCCTCACCTGTCACTTCATCACCCGCCATCAATTCTTCTTCGTCTGCCTCTGTCAGTCCCATGGCCCGGCCAGCGCCCTTCTCTGGCGAGGAGGGGGAGTGCAGCGGATTTCTCCTGCAGTGCGAGCTGTTCATGGAGATGAACGCATCACAATTCGCCTCCGAGAGATCTAAGGTAGCTTTCTTCATTTCCCTTCTCACTGGAAGAGCATTGCTTTGGGCACAATCGCTTTGGGAAGCGAAAGGAGCTGTGACTGAGACTCTGAACAACTTTATTAGTCACTTCCGGGTTGTATTTTCTCCAGTCGCTAATGCTTTATCAGTTCATGATCAATTATTTCATCTACGACAAGGCAAGTCATCTGTTTCTTCATATGCCCTTCAGTTTCGAACCCTAGCAGCCTCTAGTGGATGGAATGAGCCGGCTTTAATCACCGCCTACCGGCAAGGGTTAGATCATGAGATCCGGTTACAACTCACCATTCATGATGATGCCATTGGTTTGGAAAGTCTCATTCAGCGTTCCATCAGAGTGGACCAACGCCGCACTGCCTGTCTGCTCGCTCAACCTGCACTGCCTCCTCCTCGTCCTTCCACCACAGTCAACCCTCTAACACCAGAACCCATGGACCTCAGTTCTGCACATTTATCAGCAGTTGAATGCCAGAGACGTATCTCTAACAACCTGTGTCTATACTGTGGATCCGCTGGCCACCTGCTAGTCTCTTGTCCAGTTCGTCCCCCACGACCGGCGGTGAGTACAGTACATCTTCCATCACCCATTTCTCAACTGAAATACACTACTGTTCAGATCTCACATCGTCAGCACTCTCTTCCAGCACAAGCGCTAATCGACTCTGGGTCCGCTGGTAACTTTATCTCCCGTTCCACTCTTCAAAAGCTACAAGTCCACCATGAATCCATCCCGCAGTCTCTTCAAGTGCATTCCATCCTCGGCAGACCGCTCGGTCATGGGAGGATAAGTCACCGCAGCCCCTCTGTAACAATGAAAGTTGGTTGTCTTCATCAAGAGGAATTGTCTTTTCTGGTGTTGGAGGGTTCTACGGCAGATATCATCCTGGGACGCCCGTGGTTGGAACTTCATTCTCCAGATATCAACTGGTCTACGGGAGAGGTTCGTCAATGGGGAAGTAACTGCTTTTCACGCTGTTTATCTCAGGTTAAAAGGGTGTCTCACCATCACTCATTACCCGTCCAAAAGATTTCCATGTGTACTACCTCCATTGAAAGCCCAGCTATTAACGACCATCATGAGATTCCTCACAGTTACCGGGCGTTCCAGGATGTCTTCGATAAGCAGCTGGCCACGAAACTTCCACCACATCGGCCATGGGACTGTGCGATTGACCTACTGCCTGGGGCGGTCCTACCACGTGGTAAAATCTACCCACTGTCCATCCCAGAACAGAAGGCCATGGAGGAGTACATCGAGGAGGCACTTCACCAAGGATACATCCGACCTTCTACTTCCCCTGCTGCTTCAAGCTTCTTTTTCGTCGGTAAGAAGGACGGAGGCTTGCGCCCCTGTATAGATTACCGGACCCTCAATAATTCCACCGTCAAGTATAGGTATCCTCTTCCTCTGGTCCCAGCCGCCTTGGAACAGCTTCGTGGTGCAAAGGTATTCACTAAACTTGATCTCCGTAGTGCTTATAATTTAATTAGAATTAGAAAGGGAGATGAGTGGAAGACCGGATTCATCACTCCTGCAGGCCACTATGAGTACCGCGTCATGCCCTTCGGGCTGTCCAATGCTCCAGCGGTCTTCCAGGGGTTTATGAATGAGATATTTAAAGATTATCTGAACCAGTTCGTTATAATCTACATCGATGATGTCCTTATATATTCTACCAGCCTGTCTGAGCACCGCCTTCATGTCAAGTCAGTTCTCCAACGTCTTCGGGATCATCAGCTGTATCTAAAACTTGAGAAATGTGAGTTCCATCAAGAAACCCTCCACTTCCTAGGGTATGTGATCACTCCTCAGGGAGTCACCATGGACCAGAGGAAGGTGGATGCCGTTGCCAACTGGCCATTACCCATCACCATCAAAGAGCTGCAACGATTCCTGGGCTTCGCAAACTTCTACCGTAGATTCATTCAAGGTTACAGTCAAATCAGTGCTCCTATCACCTCACTCCTGAAAAAAGGGGCCAAGTCTCTGTCCTGGACCTCTGAAGCCACCCAAGCGTTTGATGTGTTGAAGCAATCATTCAGTTCCGCTCCTACCCTTGTGCATCCCAATCCAGATCTTCCTTTCACCGTCGAAGTGGATGCGTCCAACACTGGGGTAGGAGCGATCCTCTCTCAACAGCAGGGGAAGCCTCCTCGACTCCATCCATGTGCCTTCTTCTCCAAGAAGATGTCCCCGGCGGAGCAGAATTATGATATCGGCAACCGGGAACTGCTGGCTATCAAGCTAGCTCTGGAGGAATGGAGACACTGGCTGGAGGGAGCGAAACATCCCTTTATAGTCATCACAGACCACCGAAATCTGGAATACCTTCGAGAGGCCAAAAGACTCAACACTCGTCAAGCTCGCTGGTCCCTTTTCTTTACAAGATTCAACTTCAAGGTAACATACCGTCCAGGGGACAAAAATGTCAAGGCTGATTCACTATCTCGTATACATCAACCCGATACCTTCACTCCAGAACCAGAACCTGTCCTCCCTCCAGCCTTGATTGTTAGTCCCATCCAGTGGGGTATAGATGACCATATAGCCGACGCCACCCGAACCGAACCTGCTCCGCCGGGAGGGCCAGTGGGACGGACTTATGTTCCCACGCGTCTACGTCCGTCCCTCATGGACTCGGTCCATACTTCGCTGGGCTCTGGACACCCAGGCAGTCAACAGACCCTCTCGCTCCTTCAACGTCGGTACTGGTGGCCCAGTATGAGCCAGGATGTGTCCCAGTACGTTAAGGGCTGCTCAGTCTGTGCCATGGCCAAGGTCCCTCGTCGGCTCCCAGAAGGTAAATTAGTACCCTTGCCTATTCCAACCAGGCCGTGGTCCCATCTGGGGATAGACTTTGTTACCGATCTCCCTTCTTCTCAATCTCAAACATGTATTCTGGTGGTTGTTGACCGTTTCTCGAAGGCCTGTAAACTCATCCCTATGCCAGGTCTACCCACTGCCTTCGAAACGGCAGAAGCATTATTTAACCAAGTCTTTTGTCACTTTGGGTTACCAGAAGATATCGTCTCCGATCGCGGACCTCAGTTTATATCCAGGGTATGGAGAGCCTTCTTCAACCTTCTGGGAGTCACAGTCAGCTTGACGTCAGGATACCATCCCCAGTCCAATGGCCAGACTGAGCGGAAGATACAAGAGGTCGGACGGTATCTTCGATCCTACTGCCATGACCATCAAGACTGTTGGAGCAGGTATCTACCCTGGGCCGAGTATGCACAGAATTCCCTTCAACAGTCTACTACTGGTCTCACGCCGTTTCAGTGCATACTCGGCTTCCAGCCGCCCCTGTTTCCCTGGTCAGGTGAGCCTTCAGATGTTCCAGCAGTCCATCATTGGTTCCAGGAGAGCGAGAGGGTCTGGGACTCAGCTCATGTTCATCTCCAAAGGGCTGTTCGGAGACACAAGAGTCAGGCCGACGCTAGAAGATCTGCGACTCCGAGGTATCAACCAGGGCAAAAGGTCTGGCTCTCCACCCGGGACATCCGTCTCCGTCAGCCCTGTCGTAAGCTGAGTCCCCGATATATAGGTCCATTCGCAATACAGAGGCAGATCAACGACGTCACCTACCGGTTATCACTCCCTGCACACTACCGCATCTCACCTTCATTTCATGTCTCCCTGCTCAAACCCTATACTGATCCTTTGTTTCCTCACTCCTCAGAGCCTGGCGCTGATGAGGTACCTCCTCCTCCCGTGGACCCCGCTGACGAGAACATCTACCAGGTCCAGGGCATTCTCGATTCCCGACGACGGGGCAATCAACTGGAGTACCTCGTGGACTGGGAGGGTTTTGGACCTGAGGAGAGATGCTGGGTTCATCGTGATGACATACTAGACCCTATGCTCCTACAGGACTTTCACTCATCTCATCCCAATCGTCCGGCGCCGAGAGGTCGAGGTCGGCCCCGTCGTCGGGTCTTTCGGCCCTCAGGAGCTGGCCGTGGAGGAGGGGGTACTGTCACAGATGCATCAGCGTCAGACCTCTACACTCCGCCCATCCGCTCCGCTTCACCCGAGTTCTGATTCATCGCACCTGTGTTCATCACCTGTCCCTAATTCCCCATCACTGCACTTCCTGTTATAAGCACCTTCAGTTCCTACAGTCATTGTCAGGTCTCGTCGATACTACATCGCCATACTGACTCACTCACTCGATCCTTACCTTCAGAAGACTTACCTGTGTTCCTTCATCCGACGATCCTTCCTCAACCAGCCTGCCTTCTTCAGATCACCAGCCTTGAACTTTCACCATCCCGACTTCCATCCTGCATCAGATAAGAGACTCATTCAGAACACTTCATCAGTTACCGCTCCAGTTTATCTCATCACTTCTTCCTGTCTGCCGTGACCATTATATGTTTTGTGTTAAATAAATATCCTTTCAACTTACCTGTTTGTGTCATTCAGCAACCCTGACAGTAACGAAGTAAAAGTAAAAAGTATGCACTATTGATTCTACTTAAGTAAATTACAGATACGTGAAAAATTTACTTCAGTAAAGTAACAAAGTATTTGTCCTTCGTTACATTCCACCACTGGCATGCGGTAAGGAGGGGTTTAGAGAGACCGAATCTTCAAACGAACCGACTATTCAGGCCTGTTTACACCTGGTTACTTTATGCATTTTTACTGATCAGATAGCTATCTGATTTATCAAAACAATTTAATTTACACTTGGTCACATATACAGTATGCATCTCCGCAAAACGGATATAAATCCGATTTTCAATTCCCGTGCTATATGCAGATTTAATGGAGTTCACGTCACAGAAAACAACAGATATGAGATGCATTTCTTCAGCTAGTTTCAAAATCAAAGACCCCAATAGGAGAGAGCACTGGTAAGATCATTTAGTTTCTTTACTTTTAATGAAGATGATTGTGTGTTGAGCATCTGCGTCTTTCTGTTTTATTTGTGATAGTTTGTGCGTTGGCTTGATGAAGAGATACTCAGCTGCTCATCTGTGGTGATGCATGTTGCAGTAGAGCTGTCATATCTGGCTATATATCTGTCATATAGCCTATACGAAGTTCTCACATGTTTATTTTTTAGCATTTTTGGGAGGAGTACAATTTACATATGTTCAACAACCAGATGCAAGACTTGTTCAGTTTTGACAGGAATGCAGTCAATTTAAGCAATTGGATTTAATTCCGTCTCGAATGCATTTCGGAGGGCATTTACACCGGGTCTTTTCACGATCTGATCTTTCTGATCAGAGAAAACGCACCAGGTGTAAACAGGCCCTTTGAGAAATTAGATGATGTATATATGAGAAAATCTATTTTAGGAGACCTCCAAAACAAAATTAGAAAACTTTAATATAGCATAGTAGGGGTACTTTAAATAAAAAAGAAGCATTTTGCTTTGTGTCAGCAGGAAAATACAAAACCGTCACCAGGAATGCTTTGCTAAAATGTGCACGACACTGGAATGCGTCTGTCAACATCCTATATGACAATTGAGCCACGGGCAAAACTTATGTCAAAATTCGTAATACAACAAAGGTTGATATGACAGGAATAGGGCATCTAAGCTGTCCTTTTCCATCATCTCATGCTTGCTCTGACATTCATCTAATGAACTATTTATCACAGACAAAGAGAGAGAGAGAGAGAGAGAGAGAGAGAGAGAGAGAGAGAGAGAGAGAGAGAGAGAGAGAGAGAGAGAGAGAGTGAAAAAAGGAATAAAAGAAGCAAGTGAATTCTTATCTGGAATCAATCGTACTGTTTACAAATGAATTATTTCTGAAATGTTTCATGTTTATTTAATAGCACATATTTTTCCAGATGAGGGGCGGCTGAGCTCCGGCTCATCTGGGGCAGCGTGAAATGGGCCAAACCGTCGTGTAAAGACCCTAAAGTCTCTTAAATTGAACAAACCAAACTGAGCAAACACAAAACAAGCGGAGTCATATAAAACACATTCACAGAAGGCTTAAACCTCACACAAACACACACACAGCTGGCACATATACTGAGGATAAGAGTGTTTTTAATTCAGCCTCCCCTCCTCCCTCCTCTATCTGCCCTTAAAACCACGAAACTGATATTATTCAGTGGCTTACACTTAATCCACCCTTCCATCTCTCTCTCTCTCTCTCTTGCTTGTGCATAAACAGATTTTTTTTTAGATTATGTTCACAGATGGGGACCCCACAAATCTCTCTGCCAATCTATCATTTCCCTCCTGTCTGTCTGTCTCTCTCTATTTGGTTCTTATCCATCGCTTCTCTTCCTCCTGAAGACAGTGATGGCTTGGAGTGTGCAAGGCTGGGATTTGGGAGAGCTTTAAGGGCTTTTTTCTTTAGTACACAGTGAACATGTAAAGAGGGCACTTCTATAACAGTGTGTTTGGAAATGTTGTGCTTTTAAAGGATTATGTATTCCTTAGTATTAAACATTAGTACTGGGACAGTGTGAAACAGAAGTTGCGATAGTGTTATCTTCCCTATTGTGGAATATATCTGTGAATTTTTTTTTTTTTAAATAATGATAAATCGGATAAATCATTTATAATAAATAGTGCAATGTTCCATTAAACAATGAAGAATCGTCAATTTGGATTTTTATGGTGACTTTAACAATAATCACTATTGTCAAAAAGGATTTATGTTAATAAACTAGGACCCTCTTTATATTAAGTGGCCTTAACTACTATGTACTAACATTTAAATTAATAATTTAATACAAGGCACTTATTGTACATACATGTTTTTACATTGTTCTTACATTTGAAAAATCACCTGCATGTAATTACATCTGTAATTTATTTCTGAAGTTACATTTATAATTACACTGTTGACACTTCCCTTACACCTAACCCTACCCTTAAACTTACCCATACCACCACACCTGTCCATAACCTTACCCGTATCACCTCAATATCAGCAAAAGTGTTTTGCAATACAATAGGAACACAATAAGTACATTGTACTCATTTTTTTGATGTAAGTACATCGTAGTTAAGGCCACCTATATAAAGTGGGACCATAAACTATACAAATTTGTAAGGTTAAAAAAATATTTTCCAATATTTTTCCTGAATGCAATCTTCCTAAAAGCAGTTGAAATTCATGCTGACGCGGCATGTTTATAGTTTTAGTGACTCTTGACCACTTAGCGGATAAGTAGCAGTCAGTATGTTGCTCTCAGGCATTTCATGAATCCTTTCAAAGACATTTAATGAATGTTGCAGAACAATTTAATTATTTTAACTGACTTAGTTTGGTGTTTGCAATTAGCCAGTCATTTGTGTCAAGTGAGAGAATACCCACAAGGAAACTTCCCCACTTAGTGTAACAATGGACATGATGTTGTTCTTAAAGATTTTTAATCAGAGACAAGCAGGGGGAAAAAACAATGCTAAATGAAGTTAATGAAATGTAACTCTCTGTATAATTGTGCATAGTTAGGATAGCAAAACAAATGTAACCTTTAAAAGGGAGGAAAAATCCTTCCTATACTGTTAAAAGATTAGGGTCAGTAAGATTTTTTTTAAAGAAACGAATGCAAAAAAAGTATTCAAGTTTTCAACTTTCTTAATAATAATAAGAAATGTTTCCTAGGCACCAAATCAAGAATGATTTCTGAAGGATCATTGTGACACTGAAGACTGGAGTAATGATGCTGAAAATTCTGTTAATAAAACATATTAACATATACTGTATTTCACACTTAAAAACGTTTTTAGTGAATTTTTGATCAAATAAATGTAGCCTTGATGAGCAGAGACTCCTATTAAAACATCCTACCAAACTTATGAATGGTACTTTACTGTTGACGGCAAATACCTTTTTTTAAAGGGTAAATAACACACAGTTTCTGCCAAGCTCATGTTAATCTTGAGTACCTATAGAGTAGTATTTCATCCTTCATATCTCCAAAGAGTCTTTAGTTTTAGCAGTTTTACAAAAGACAGATATGCTTTATCGATTGTTTCAGAAAACAGCCGAACTCGTGGAGGTGTGCAGTGGGTGAAGATAAAGAGTCACGAGTGCAGACACACACACACACACACAAAAACACACACACGTCTCTCCACAGGGAGTTAATTATTTTGACCTCATTATACACAGAATGATTTATAATGCAAATTATTTTTATATGTGCCTTAAATACAATGGACTGTTTTAACATCTGTAAAATGAAATAGTGCATACTGCTGTGGATTGATATGCGGACATTTACTTTGAAATATTGTTAACTGTTTGTTAATTGTTGTGGGGACTGAATGTGATTATTTAACAGGCAACTTCAACATTATCAAACCAGTTATAAATGTTTTGCAACTGAAATCAGGGTCCAATACAACTATGGCTTCTAAAGGTACTTTAAGGCTTTTTTATATTATTAGCAGGTCTAAAGTGCTAAAATGATCTAAATCTGTGTCCAGAAACTTCAAATTGTCATTTACAGATGGCCTCTCCATCTGTTAGTGTGGAATGAACAGAGGGATGATTATGGGTCAGGGCTGTCACTGAAATTCACAGGGAAATTCACTGGGACAAAATTTTGATATGCCCATGTCCAGTCTATACCACAGAGGTCCTAAAAATGCCCCCCTTTCCACAGGGTCTGCAGCAGCACTCCAACATTTAAAAGAGTGACAGTGAGTCTTGTCATTCTTCTTCACTGACAACATCTTTTACATTAATTATTTAGGTTAAAATTAATTTTTATGGATACAGGAAAGAGTATGATATAAATTCTTGCAATGTGACAAATTCAGTGCTGTAAAGTATTTGAGTAAATGTAATTAGTCTTCAAGTATCTTTTTTGCGACTTTGTAGTTTTACTGAGTATCAAAGATAATAGCTACTTTCTACTTGATTACATTTTTGAATACGTATGTACTCTTTACTCCTATGCATTTGTGATGAGTACATTTAGCATTGCTCCTAACTTTTTCTGCAGCAGTTTATTTCTGCTACAAAAGTGATATCGCCATCTACAGGGCATTGAAGGCACTATATCGTGTGTGTTTTCACACTACAAGCGACAAAGCAACACAGTCCCATTCATTTCAGTGGCCAATGGTCCAAAACTTTTATTCCAATTCAAAAACAAGAGTAAACAGCGCTCCCATTCTCCGTCTTCATCAGTTTACGATCTGTTTAACATCCCAGTCTAATACGTTATTAGATAGAACTGTTATACAAAGAAAGTATACAGTATTATGAAAAGTAAGCGTTGTTGTTGCTCATTGTCGCTAGCTGAGCAGAAATCATGTTTCGTTTGGTAGTGTTGGAATTTCTCCTTAGCGTAAAGGTTGAGAGGTCCATCTATCACTATTTTCCATGTTTGTAGAAATAGTTTGTGGAGTTAAAATATATCGGCAAACTGTGGTGTACACACTTTTTAAAAAATGGCGAGTGCAGGTGTTTTGCGTGTGTACTGCCAATCAGCCAAAATACACTTACGTATGACACTAGTATTTCCTATTGTGCTGGGTTAGACCCTACTCTGAAGTAGGAGCTAATTTTAGTTCCCCCAAAAGGCATTCCTAGAGCCAAAATCGTTCCCAGTTACTGTTCCTGTGAAAACACGCCAAAAAGCAGGTACTTCCACCATTAGTTCTAGGAACTATGAAAAGGTTTCTCCAGTGCAAAAGCCCCTAAAGAGTACCTGAAATCCATACTTTAATCCATACCATAAGTAAAAGTACAAATTCCTTACAGTGAAAATGACTCCATTATGAGTTACTAAATCACCAATTCCATTGGAGTAATGATTTTAACAGTACTCAAGTATTTTACTCGTACTGAATGTAGGCTCAAATATGCACTAGTCCTCAACACCTAAAAGACACGCTAGTTCACTACTTAAGCTTTGTGTTCGGTTGTGTTACTAAAAAAAAAAACATTTATCTACCATATTTTGCTGTATACATTTACTGTAGGGTACAACAGATTTAAAAATGGATAAATGGCTATCAACAGGGTCGCTGAAAAGAACAAATGTAGATGTTTCTTTGTCTACAAGTAAATAAATCTTCAGTAATGTCTGTCATCAAAAAAACTTAAAATAAAGGCTAAACGAAGAAAATACAGTAGTGACTACCTAGCGCTAGTCTTCACATGTGTGGGAGCGGCGAACAAGCAGCTATAGTGCTCTTTGTTGCTGAATAGAAGCTTTACACTATTTAGCTTATTTTAGATTTACTTTACACTTTTTTAGCTTTACACATTATTTTACAAAACTTTCTTTTTTCCAACCTGACATCCAGTGCTTTGTAAATGCTAAACAACCTTTCCATCAGGTGAGTCACTAAGATTTGAGTTTATAAGGTCTTGTCTCATACAGTGGTTCTCAACCCTGCTCCGGAAGGACCCAACACTGCACATTTTCTGTGTCTCCCTAATCAAACACACCTGATTCAACTCATCAGCTCATTAGAAGAAACTCCAGGTTTGGCAACGTCGCCCATCCCTATTCCAGGACCTGAAATCGGTGTGTCAGAAAGAGGAGACTTTGAAAATGTGCAGTGTTGGCGTGACTCCAGGACCGGGGTTGATAAACACTGGTCTAATAGTTATGTGCCAGAGTCTTTTGAGGCTTAGTCAGGCCCAGTTCCACTGGGGTATACAGAGGGTGCCAAGCACCCTCAAATGAAATCAAGAGCACCCTTAGTTGAAGCTGTAATCATAGGATATTGGCAAAACAGATTTGGCAAACGCTCCAGTGCGTATTTGTGTTTGCGCTCTGGAGAACGTCAAATGTTCAACATATCTGTTGATTTCTTAAACGCAATGGCCAATCAGAGGTATTTAAGGTACTCAAAACACCAAAGCTTTTGTTCAGTGGTGAATTATGTAAGCTTGCGAATCAATTCATTTGAAAAAAGTGTACACAATGTCAAGATATTTATTTCGTATAGTGTGGACAGCTTCATTGATTAACGGTCACGTACACGGATGCGGAATTCACTCTCGAAATTGCAATGGTTGACATAGTGACCATAGCAATGGATGGAAGTCAAGGGACAAAAGTCTGATATATGTGCATTAAGGCTAGAGCACCCAATGGAACTGGGCCTGGGCTCAGCAACCCATTATCTGCATTTTCTGTTCATTGCCAGTTTATTCAATAAAGACAGTGCCAACAATCTCCGTTTCTAAGTCCTCATTAATGTGACACAAATAGTCTGGTCCGTTAAAATTCTTGCAGTGGGTCGCTGAAACTTATGTGTTTGGTTGTGTGGGCTAGGAGATGGAAAAGGTTGGGAACCACTGGTCTACAGACACTCAAGTCTCAGTTAAGCTCAAAAAGGGTATAGGTAAACCAATATCCTTCAAAAAGATCTCTTCAATATAACAGATACATAAAATAATGTTGAGTAAAATTAACTAGTCAAAGCTTGCTTGCCTCATCACAGGACGCAGCCGCAGCCACATCCTCATCTCACATATGAAACTACCTGTTGATGCACTCAAATTCATGTAAAATAGCTTGTTAACTAGTTTGGGTGAGTAAGGGCAAAACGCACAAATATTGTACCTTCAGTGCCCTGTGGATGGAAGTGATGGCAGAAATTAAGCTTTTTGAAACTTTGGTTGGATCCAAAAACCTAGGCAGCTGACTTGTTGCCTCGCTGCCTTGTCAGGCAATGACTTGTAAGGCAGCGTATAAGCACACAAATGTGCTTCCCTCTGAGGAAGCATAACAGTTTAACGATCTACAGCGAAATAAAGCAAGCTTTGGTGAGAACTGAACAAATATTTAATTACCACATTAGAAATGACATCAGAAGTGGAAAACTTTGGTCAAAAACTTATATTTACACACAAACTGACCAGCAACTTTCAGACGCCATCTTTCTTTTTCTAGCGTTTTTTTTCCCAACTGTCACCGAATTGAACGCATAGGATTGCGGGATATCAAAGACAGCGAATGATTCATAAAAACACCTTTTACAAACCAATTACAAATGTTTTTTTTTTTATTGAAGGTGTAATCTATTGAATGCAATCAACAAATCATCTAATAACTCTAATTAAATATTAAGAGTCTTTATAATATGTACTATTTTAGTAAATTGTTTTATTTGTGTTTGGAGAGCTTGGTTAATCAGACCAATAAGAGAACTTTTAACTACAATTCTTCCTTTTAATTGTGTCATCAAATGTCTACAAATGTATCGGATCAGGTAAAAACCATACAGATACTGGCTCATGGGTTCACGGAGATCATCGCCCCCTAGCAGCAAACCATTTGAAATTTCGAAACATTTCGAAGCAGCTGTGATATGACGAAGCCTTGTTTACTGAAATCACATGACTTTGTCAGTTTGATATTTATGCTGCCTTCACGTGCTATCGGAAATCTTCTGAAGTCGTGATTACGAGCTTATCACATTCAAATGGGAGGGCGGTCATGTGCAAATTTTTACCTGGGAAACTCAGATTTACGATAATTCTGAGAGCACGTGAAGGCAGCATTAAGTAGGTACAACATAGTACAGTACCTAATTACATTTACTTAAATAATTTACACCACTGATTTCATCAAACTATATTTAAAGAAGTGCAACTTTGTTTTAACACTGCCATATATGTTTGCATTTGATTTAAAACCAAATAGTTATATTTATTTAATGAGATTTGCATGCGCTATTCAACACTAGGGATATTAATATTTCACGCAAAAAAATGCATGCTGAAATATCGAGAAAGAGACACAGAGCAGTGGCTTCAACAAGATTAACTCTGCTTACAGTTTTAGTCAGTTGCTTACTAATCTGTTTAATCTCAGTTTAAAATCGTTTCATCCGAGGTTTTCCCCCCATTTGACTTGTTCCGATTTCCCTAACTTTAATTAAAAGTGTATGACTCAAACTCCTAAATAGATTCTCATGTAGCCCTGAGCGTGGACATGTATGAAGTGCCAGGCTGCACTCAGTGGGCCCATTGTGATGCAGAGAGATGGGGCTGTTTGCACACTGATGGAAGCAAAAACTGCTGTGTGGGCCAAACCAAGAAAGTAAGTGCTAGAGTAATGCACTCCACTGGCATATCATTCTCATTCCTGTGTTGCACACACACGCTGTCCCCTTCACTCGGTCTCCCTGTCCCCCTCTTTTTGTGTTTATTATTAAACAGGAAAGTGACAGAAGGGCCCTGTCAGAGTTTAAACACAGAGATACATTTAGTTACATTATTGATGTGAGAGAGAGGGAGAGAGAGAGAGAGAGAGACAATGTTTGTTTAAAAAGCCGAGACACACAAGAGCACTGAAAGAGAGATAGAAACATAGTGTCAGACGGACCGTGTGAGAGGGTAAAGAGATAAGTTGCAGTGATTTATGACCTATAGAGGAGACCAGGGGTGCTTTCCCAAAAGCATCATTAGCCAACTATGGTTGCAAGTTCCATTGAACTCTATTGGTAATGATGAAACTTGCGACCATAGTTGGCTTTGGGAAACACACTGCTGGTTGTCATATGGAGAAGTTCTCACAATGGTTTTGTCTTAGTAACAATTGATATGTTGGTTTTAAACACCTAGTTCAAAATACATACCTTAAATATATATATTTGTTAATTCTGTCCTCAAAATTCTTAAATCAGCAGACATTTAGGCCTATACAAGATCCATCTGAAGAATTGGTTATATAGTTGATTGAACTGTGTTCATAGTGGGGGTGGGGATTTTCACTCTTTCTGCAGGTTAAACCATTATACCAGTAAGTGACTGTCTTTATGAGTGAGTCATTAAATCAATCACTCAACCGACTTGTTCAAAAACACAGATATCCTTAAGGGTTCAAACACCGCAACTGTGTTTTGTTCTGAGTTGCATAATGGTCAAAAACTCTGCTGAAAGGGTGAAAATATGCAAAGATTTTAAATCTAAAATGTAAGTTACATTTTTAATTATTGTATTTTCTTTCTTTCAATTCATCTGTGTGTTTGTTTGAACAATTTTACAGTTTAAAACTGCCTGGAAAGCCAATTTACTTGTTTAATGGCTGGTTGTCTTTGTGACAACTTACCCATATATAACCAACCCTGAGAAATATTAATTGGAGTAAGGAGTCTTAGAGTATTAGAGTAACTTGAGTCTATCCTACCATGTTGTTGAGCAGACATATAATACATCAACAGTAGATTGTCCTTTATTATCATTGCCTTTGTGTGCTGTATATTAATGCGATGTGTGGGTGTTCTGCATTAGCAGTGGTGCGTCTCTGTGAGTTGTTCACTTGAGTGCTCACACTTGTTCTCACTCTGGGATATGTTCTTGCTTATGAAAGGGTAATGCTTTCTGTTCTTTTATAGGGCGAGAGTATGCATGTCTTTGGCTTTCTTGGTTCTCAGAAGTGTTAACGCACTGTGCCAGTTCACGCTTGATTAGTCAGTCTCACTCAAGACAACACTCTACAATGTTAATCCTGCTGTAGTAGTGAAGTGTGAGTGTTTTATTCCAACACTTTTCTAGAATAGCCTCTCACACACATATGCGTATATACGGCAAGCGTTTAGCTTATGATCAAATGTGAGCAAAATGTATTTGTTGGTCAAATATGCACCTCAACGATAGGAAGTTTTATAGCTGAGTTTTAATCGAACAATAAGATTTCACCTTCTTTTTGTTTTATTAAACTCACATGAAAGGTTTAGTTCACCCAAAAATGAAAATTCTGTCATCATTTACTCACCCTCATGTGGTTCCATCCAAACCCGTTAGAAATTCGTTCATCTTCTGAACGCAAATTAAGATATTTGTAATGAAATCTGAGAGCTTTCTGTATACTCTCCATTAGCTATGTTTCCATCCACCTATTTTTATGCTCATTTTGGGATATTGCATCAAAAAATGCTGAATGGAAACGCCAAGATGCGCATAAGTTCTAAAAATGTGCATTAAAAACGTATGCGCTCGTTTGAGTCGGATACATTTTCTATCTGATACGAAAACATGCGCATAAACTACGATGGAAACCCATTTACCGAATAAATTCCTTGATGCGCATAAAGAAAATCATGTGACTTTCGCGATGTAACAGCATAACTGTACTAACCCGCGGAAAAATCTTGTTTGCACAGCATCTGAAATGCTGTTTTGGTCTTTCAGAAGTCTGCTGTCAAAGATGCTCGGTATATTTCCCTCCTAGAACTGTCTTACACGACTGCGTTCCCAAACAGCACATCTGCCTCTGAAAGCATGACAACACGTTTATTGAGATGCACAAGTTTCTCTGAGACGCAAATCATTTATTATATTCGAAAATGATTATATATGGTGGTTTCTCCTATGTTGCTTAGTGATTTTTTAGCTGTAGTTTATCAGGAAGTGACGATTATGTTCTCTTCAACTCACTGGATGGAAACGGTGCTTTATTCGCAAATGTTTTATGCAATATTGCATTTTTGCACATAAATTATATTCGCAACTTTGGATGGAAACATAGCTATTGACAGTCTACGCAACTACCACTTTGGTGCTTCAAAAAGTTCATAACGCTTCCGCAAGAACCAATGAGGTTTGTTCTTGCCTTTCGAGTACGGTTGAGCTTCTGTTTATGTTCGCTGATCAATGTTTATAAGTGAATAAATGCCTAAATTCAAACCGTTCATCATATAAAAATAAAGATTTCATTAAAAACATCTTTATTTGTGTTCCGAAGATGAACAAAAGTCTTACGGGTTTGGAACAAAATAAGGGTGAGTAACTGATGACATTTTTGGATGAACTGACCTTTTAAGTTTGTGATACAATTTCCACCACTACAAACAAGGAGACAACAGTGTCAGTAAAGATCAGGTTTGAGATTAAATATGAGACTGACTGTATTGTGTGCCATTTCCAATCAGACTGTACATGATAAATTATGCAAAAATGTGAAAATATGAATTCATTGTGTTATTATGACCTCTTTACTAATCTGATTGTAAAGTGCCCTTGAGGTTTGGAAATTTGCCATTTAAATGATTAATATTATAAAAATGACAAAATCCTAATTTCTACAACCAATATTTCCCCTGCAAAATGAAGGAGTTTGAAAGTGTGGAAATTGCATTTGATTGTTTAGAGGGAATATTCATTTAGGTATGTATTTATTTATTTGCTCTCTGTATTAATCTGATTGATTGTAAAGTGTCCTTGAGCTTTTAAAAAAAGGCTATATAAATAAAAGTATTATTATTATTAAATGACAGAATCATACTGTAATGCCTATGCACTGTTGGGCCTTATTGATAGGCAAATTAAATAAACCAGTATCTAAGCGTCCAGTAAAGTGCCAGTAGTTGAAGAAACGTGTTGATACATACTTGCTCAATCTATATGCATTCAAACAAATGTATTTTAAAGGAACGCTCCACTTTATTTGAAAATAGGCTCATTTTACAAGTCCCCTAGAGTTAAATAGTTGAGTTTTACCGTTTTTGAATCCATTCAGCCGATCTTTGTATCTGGCGGTAGCACTTTTAGCATAGCTTAGCATACATAATTGATTCTGATCAGTCCATTAGCATCTCATTCAAAAAATGACCAAATGACCACATTTAAAACTTGACTCTTCTACAGTTACATCGTGTGCTAAGACCAACTGAAAATGAAAAGTTGCGATTTTCTACACCTAAATGGCTAGGAACTACTTTCTCATTTCTGCGTAATAGTCGCGGATCTTCGCGGCCGTACCATGGCTGCAGCGGCGCAAAGATGATTCGTTGGTATTCTGTGAAACACGGTGGTAGTATACACCTTCGACTTACTATCACAGCCCTTTACAACACACAGAACCATGGCTAATCACACAGGTAAATCCACAACACAATTTGTCGGCTGCAAGCCTGAAACTTTCTCTGCAACTACACAAACTTAATGCCAGTCACATTGAAAGTTACCTAGCTGGGGGCTATTTTCAGGCGCTGTAATATCATTGCGCTGCTGCAGCCATGGTACGGCCACGAAGATCCGTGACTATTACGCAGGAATGAGAAAGTAGTTCCTAGCCATATAGGTGTAGAAAATCGCAACTTTTAATTTTCAGTTGGTCTTAGCACACGATGTAACTGTAGAAGAGTCAAGTTTTAAATAGGAAAAATATTGAAAGTGTCTTTGGTCATTTTTTGAATGAGATGCTAATGGACTGATCAGAATCAATGATGTATGCTAAGCTATGCTAAAAGTGCTACCGCCAGATACAAAGATCGGCTGAATGGATTCAAAAACGGTAAAACTCAACTATTTAACTCTAGGGGACTTGTAAAATGAGCCTATTTTCAAAAAAAGTGGAGCGTTCCTTTAACTCTTTTAAAACATCCCAATTCTGTTCAGCGCACTCATGAACCCAGATGGGCATGACTGGGCTAATGTGACATTGCATCCAAAGTTTTCTGTTTACATGCATATTCGTGTGTGTAACTTTGGCAGGTTCTCTTTCATTTTCCCCAGATGTCTGTGTACAGATGCAGTCACTCCCTCATTACCACCAAACCACAGAGAGAGATGGCAAGAGCGAGACAGGGATTAGCACAATTCCAGATTTAAGCTCACGCACGTCAGTGAATGTTATCAGAACTCCTCATTTTGGGTTTAGCTTGAATTGAAGCTTTTATATGGTCTGTCTCTCTCCACAAAACGCTGCTTATGACTCACTAGCACGCTGGCAGCACCCTTCTTCTCCTATAGCCTGCAGCTCTGGACCTGGACGGCTCTCGTTTGGCCCTAGAGGCGCGCTGTATTTTTCTGCTTGATCTCATCAGTGGCTTGACCTGTGCACACACCGAATCACCAGGGAAGCGTGAAGTGCTTTTTTCTTTTCGCTTTTGTATCCTGCCTTTATTTAGCCACGTTAGTCAAGTTGAGCACAACACGCATTTCATGCAGTGTCCTAAAAATATTCCCTTGCAGCGATGGAGACCGAATGTTGGAACATACAGTAATAAGCAGCTCGGGATGTTCTGCCATCTTTGCTCTTAGCGGGCTGACTTTTCAGCTCTTTTTTTCTGAAGTACAAAGGGCTTCTTATGTGATTGTTGTGCATCCAGTATGTAACTGCCATGGGGCGACCGTTTAAGACCACAATTTTGTTGCATAGACTACACTGTAATGTTTTGCCAGGTACTCAAAAATTGGCTTTATATGGAAACATTGAAATGAAGTGGTTTTAGAGTCGAGCCAGCCAGAAAAACTGTGTTGAAGTAACAACTGCACATAATATTCTGGGGCTTTATTCAACAGTATAGGTAAAGAGAGACAGGAAGTGATTGGGGAGGAGAGAGGAACAGGATAGGGAAAGGACCACAAGGTCGCTTGACGTAACTGCAGCTCAGTGCTCAACCATATGTCCAATCACTGACCAGGGGCCTCATTTATAAAACTTTGCGTAGGATTTGCGTCAGAATTGGCGTACGGATGAAACATAGGACGTGCGTACGCACAGAAATATTCGGATTTATAAAACCGTGCGCACGCACATCCTACGCAGTTTTCCCTTAATAAATCACAATCAATTCTAAATGTAGCGCAGCTTTTGCGGCTTCATGTCACGCCCATAGTTGCCCATAAATAGTCCGTGAAACGCCCACAAGTTAATATTCATAGGTTGCGAAATCATGGCAAACACAGAGAGGAAATTAAAAAAAAACGCAACTTCACTCAATGTGAGGTAGAAGTTATCGTTGGCGAGGTTGAAAAGAGAAGAAAAGTGTTGTTTGGAGGGCACAGTGTGGGCTTTACTAATGCCAAAAAGACACTTGAGTGGCAAAAGGTTGCAGACGCCGTAAATGCTGTAGCCTCACAACCTCGGACTATCGCCGAAATAAAAAAGAAATGATCGGACATCAAAGTCGAGGCAAAAAAGCGTCTAGTGCTCCATCGCCAGAGTGTGTCCTCTTGCTGTCTGAAGATGCGTTCACTCCGAATCCTTCCATTCGCCACATCTTCTAGAGCACAAGATCAGCCATTGTGCGTCATTACGCATTGAGATGGGCATTTTATTTCTATCCATTTAATTGAATCTGACAAGCTACAGATGTCGGTTATAATCTACGTGGAAATGGGAAATAGTTCCGTGCAAATGTAATGTCTTGCAGCTTTCTGAATGGTTGAGACATACGTCATTTTATCAAAAATAAAACTAAAGGCATATGCATGAATACCATGAACGTAGCTGATGAAGAAATTTTACTATGAAAACAACTTTCCCCAGTGGACAATTAATACATCTATCTATTTATCTATATATCTCCCTAATTATCTATCTATCTGTCTAATTGCATCTATCTGCTCCGCCAGACGGACACTTGACGAGAATATCAGTTTTGTACATTAGCTATTTCGTTGTTTACCATATTTATGAGGATGAATTGCAATGCATAACATGCCAATATTATTGCAGAACATATTTCACTTTTCTTTTTGCAAATATGTGTTAATTTGCATTTATGTTGTTATTTTCGTTTGATTTTGTTTGTTTTACACTGCAGATCGATCAAACGGGTGTTCGTGTAGGCTGTTAATTGTAAGACTTGCTTTGTGAAGTCTTCATGTTATCTATGAGAGGCAGTATTGCCATTTCTTTTACACAACGGTCTACAGTTTCACACACTTTCACGTGTTTCTTCCATCTGCCGACGGTGTCGCCATTTCTCATTTCACCCGTTTTTGTGCGTACGCCTGGGTCAGAGCTTGCGTGAAAGACCGCACATTTTCCCGTCAAGTTTGCTTTTTATAAATACCAATTATTGCGTAGAGAGCGGCGTACGCCTTCTTTTGTGCGTACGCAACGTTTATAAATGAGGCCCCAGAAGTCCATGGCTCAGACGACTTTACTTCTTGTTATTGCGACATTATATTTCAAATGTATCTCTCACACAATTACAACTATATTACAAACTGTTTCTAGTAATTGTGACTTATTTAATCTCATCATAACAGACTTAATCTCTCACAATTGCAAATTATATTTCTTAATTGGGATTTAGTATTTCACGATTGCAATTTATATCTCACAATGTGATTTTATATACATTTGTGATCTGAATTATTGGCACGCCTGGGAAATATGATCAAAGATGGCTTTTGTGAATTTTTTGAATGAAAGATCAAAAAGGTAAACAATGCAGATTTATTTTCAATTTCACAATTATGTGATGTATTATGATTTTATATCTATTGCGACTTTATTTCTCATAATTGTGACTTAATATTTCACAATTGCAATTTATATCTCACAATGTGATTTTATATTGTAACTTTATTTTTTATAACTGCAACTTCATATCTCACAATTGCAACATAATTTTTTTAATTGTGACATAATATTTCACAATTACAATTTATATCTCACAATGTGATTGTTTTGTCTTATAATTGCAACTTTATATTTTACAATTACAACTTCATATTACATGATTGCAATTCATATCTTAATGTGATTTTATGGCTTTTTTTCTCATAATGGGCAATTTATATATCATTATTTCAATTTTGATTTAACATTTTGCAGCACTATTTCTTATTTTTTATATATCATACACACACACACACACACACATATATATATATATATATAATGTGATTTATTTTCATTTGAATTATTTTGTTTTATATTTAAATTGATTTTATATCGTTTTTACATCTTGCAATTACAGTATCTTAATATTACAGGCTTGCATATGAGAGTTCTCTGCAAAATAAATCACTTATTTAATCAGTATTTTGTCTTGTTTTCCAGTAAAAAAAAAAAAAATCAAAACATGCTTAAAACAAATTACTTTAAGTAAAAGATTTTTTATTTTGTAATATTTTTGCTGTGGAAGTGGCCATGTGAGCGACCGAAGCTGCTTAGAGGAAGGGTTGGTATTGCAGCTGAAGATGAAGCAGAGCAGGGTGATGCAGTTTGGCCTGGGGCAACAGTTTGAGCTTGGATGGGTACAGATCTGAGAGCTCAGCTGCGTGACTCAATATACTGACAGCAGGATCCATCACGAGGAGATCACGCACACGCACAAATATACTGTGCACTGCGCACACACACACACACACACAACCGGAGAAGAACTGGACAAGAAACAGAGCTAGCAATGAGGGCAAAAAGCTCAGTGAAGCCCAAGCTGTGCTACCTGAGGGACCTTTTCATTGCCCTGTGCGAGACATGACATGAAACTGTGCTCTTCTCCTCTCTCACTGCACCTCTCCATCCTCCTCACCTCCTTCACATTTCCTTTTTTTTTTACATTGGTGTGGGTGTAAAAGCTGCTTTTACCAGAATGTGAGGCTTTTAAACCATTCTGTTTCTCTCAGTGAGGAACACCCTGCTGTGTGCATTTACACTCAGCCCTGTCTGCACATACAATCTCCTTTTCAACACAACACCCCTGAAGAGTCAAGTGGAGGCTAATTGCCACTAAAGGAGACCACGGTCAATTTTACAACCAGACCTCAGGGATTGACCTTATGGCACTGTCTTCAGTACAGACTGACAAGATTGCGGCAGGGATACTCTCTCTCTCTCTCTCTCTCTCTCTCTCTGAGCTGGATTGTGTTTTGATAAAGTTTTAACTGCTCCATGCGGAATTTTCATTTTTTCAGAAAACAAAAACATAATTAACTTGATTAGCAAAACTATTTTGAGATATTTCAACTTGTAGTCAGAGAATATGTCTTAAGTTTTTTTCTTATCCCTCACTTTTTTCTTATTTTAATAAAATAAAATAAAAATCGATCAAATTTAGTAAAGTTTCAGCTTCCAACAATAAAAATGCCAGTTTTCTCAAAAAATAAATATAATTCTCATAAGTCTCTTATGCTTAAAGGATTAGTTCACTTTTAAATAAACTTTTGCTGATCATTTACTCACCCCCATGTCATCCAAGATGTCCAGGTCTTTCTTTCTGCAGTCGAAAAGAAATTTAGGTTTTTGATGAAAACATTCCAGGATATTTCTCCATATAATGGACTTCAATGGGCTCCAAACGGTTCAAGGTCCAAATGACTGTTTCAGTACAGCTTCAAAGGGCTTTAAACATTACCAAACGATACCAGACGATGAATATGGGTCTTATCTAGCGAAACGGATCAGTAGAATGAGGCATCTACGAACGATATATCTATGATCACGCTCGTATTTTGACCTCACTTAGCGGAAGTTATGGCGGAGCTCAGAGATGATCACGTTCGTCTGATAAGAGGTAAAATAATAGCATAAATACTGCTTGGTTTCTCGCAGAAACTGATCGTTTCGCTAGATAAGACCCTTATTCATCGTTTGGTAATGTTTAAAGCCCTTTGAAGCTGTACTGAAACTGTCATTTGGACCCTGAACTGTTTGGACCCCATTGAATTCCATTATATGGAGAAAAATATATGGAATGTTTTCATCAAAAACCTTAATTTCTTTTCGACTGAAGAAAGAAGGACATGGACATCTTGGATGACATTGGGGTGAGTGAATTATCAGCAAAAGTTTATTTAAAAGTGAACTAATCCTTTAAGTCTCTTAAGCTCAGCAAGGCTGCATTCATTTAATTGGAAATACAGTAAAAATCTTAATATTGTGAAATATTCCAATTTAAAATAACTCTTTTCAATTTTATTCTATTTTAAAATAATATTTATTTCTGTGATGGCAAAGCTGAATTACCCTAGTATTTATTGTCATATTATCCTTCTGAAGTCATTCTAATATGCTGATTTGGTGCTCAAGAAACATGTATTATTATCAATGTTGAAATAATATTGCTGCTAAATATTTGTGTGGAAACAGTGATGCATTTTTTCAGGATTCTTTGATGAATGGAAAGTTCAAAAGAAAGGCATTACAAAAAAACTGTAACCTTAGTATTTACTGTCACTTTTGATCAACTTCCTTGACGCATCCTTGTGGAATAAAATAATCAATTTATTTCAAACAAACACACAAACAAACAAATATCTTACTGACCCCAAACTTTTAAACGGTACTGTAGGATCATTTGTTGTCAAGTAGAGATTAATTTTGAAAAATACATTTAAAATCATATGACATTATAAGGCTTAGTAGCCTTAGATCCACTTTCCTGTAGCTCAAACAATAAGAGTGTGGCGCTAGCAACGTCAAGGTCATGGCCTCGATTCCCAGGGAAAGCAAGAAATGACAAAATGTACAAAATTTGTACCTTGAATGCAATGTAAGTCGCTTTGGATAAAAGTGTCTGCCAAATGCATAAATGTAAATGTTATAAAAGCTGTTTTATTGTACATGGAGCAGATCACTTTATAGGGGGCCTTATAAAGCCACCATTTTGAGATCACATGATCAGTTAAATACTACCCGGTTTATCTTGGGAAACCCCCCTTTTACCTGACACTTTTGCTTACAAAATAAACTAATCATTGCAGACTACAAACAGCCTTTTTTCAATGGCATCAATAACTGAAAACTCTGCTGTTGATGTTGCATTCAGACCACTAGATGTCAATATACATACTGGCCAGTGAAACCTAAACAAAAAATACTTTATTTTATTTTTATTTTTTTATTACAAAAGACTAAATATAGTTTGAGTGTCTGTGTCTGATGTGATCATTGTCACTAGTAGACCTAAAAATACCTTCTGGAGATCTTGAAGGCAGGGGACACTATGTGAATAGACGGGCAGCGTCTGTGAATGGCTGTTGAGTTAATTAAAGGTGATGAAGGGTACAGGCCTTTGCTCTAGGAGGGCAGGTACAACTGCATTAGTTTAGAGTTATGGGCCTGAGGGAATGGCTGTGGACTAGTTAAATGTGATGAAAGGTATAACATTTTGCTATAGAAGAGCAGGTAAAGGGGTTTGCTGAATTAATTTAGAGTTATGGCCTTGAGGGAATGACCTAGAATCATTAGAGATATGAGTCTTTGTTATGGGAATGATTTGCATCATGGTTGAAATAGTATTAGTGCAATATGGGGAAAAGTGCACAAAACACTCTTGGACAGGCCTTTTTAGTGCAATATGGGGAAAAGTGCACAAAACACTCTTGGACAGATCCTTGTCTTTTTCTATCTATTTCTCTGTCTTATAAAAACGAGCTGTTCCGTGTTACAGTCAGCTAATTGCTTAGAAATTAAATATTTCATTTGAGTATGAGTATATTATATATATAAACACACACACACACACACACACACACACACACACACACACACGTTCAAACATAAGATTAATTAGTGAATAAGATTTTTAAGATAAGATATTTCATAAGATATTTCTTATGGGCACCAAAGCTGCATTGATTTGTTTTTAAAAAGTAAAAATTTAAGAATAACTATTTCTGAATAAACTGTTTTGCATTTTAATATATTTCAAAATGTAATTTATTCCGGTGATGGCAAAGCTAGTATCATTACTCAGTTTTCAGTGTCACATGATCCACGTGATTTGCTGCTCAAACATTTATTATTATCAATGTTGAACATTATTGTCACTTTGATCAATTTAATGGATCCTTGCCGAATAAAAGTGTTATTTAATTCGTTATTTAATAAAAACTGTGTGTGTGTGTTTTCCTGGGGGTGGTGGGTATAGTACTATGCAGTGTAGTCTAATAATTGAACATGAGAGAAAAGGGACTCATCCATAAAAAATAATGTCCCGGAGCCCTACGATTTTAGCAATGTTCCTTGGTCCCACCAAAAAAAGACATTTTTGACGGTCAGATCAGTTAGAAATAGTTCCTTTGACTTTTTACAATACATACAGCCTTTCCTATTCATTTGCATAAACACATTTTAATGTGAACAGAAATGCAAAGCACAATAACAGATTCAGATCAGATAAAAAAAACAAACAGTGGAAGATATGCTTCTATGAAACAACATGTTCCAAACAGACTCGGCATTCCAAATACCTCTCTCTCACACACACACACACACACACACACACACACACACACACGCACACACACACACACACACACGCACACATACACACACACAATGAGTCACTGAGAGCTTTTTCACAAGAGCTCACTATGAGATGCCAACTTCATCAATCCATGTATTCAAACTGCTCATGTCTGCAACGTATTGACTGAAAACACCATTTAGCCAATAAAAAAAATGAGAACGAGAGAAAGAAAAAGTGCGGATGAAAAGATGAAGTGAAGTGGGCTGAATGGTCTATATGGTGAGAAGGAGGGCCATTATAACAGTTATAATATCAGAAAAAAAGGGGGCAGAGAGTTGGGAAAGGGGGGTCACATGGGTCAGAGAGAGACAAAGGTTACACAACAAATTATTCACCCCTCCGCTGGCTCTATTCTACACCCTTTTGTTAAGCATAAACGCAGCTTGGCAGGATCCACAGAGAGCTCTTCAATTCACAGTAACAACTCATAAACAGCCACTGATTATACAGTACAAGGGTCCGTTCAGATCTTCAGCCTCAGGCTGACACAAACACATGCACTCCAGCTATCATCACATGTGCAGATGTTAATGAAAGTGAACTGATCTAACCGCAAAAACAGACCTACAAACTCATTCAGAGTCTCGGACACATGTTGACACACTCTGAACCGGACAGTAAGAGCCCCCAAAACGCACACGCATAAGGAGGGCTGAGAGCATCAGGGGGAGCAAAGGAAGTTTCATACCTTCTTCAGCTGAACTGTGCTGGACCACAAGATAGACAGACAGAAATATCCTCCACATTTCCATCAGAGTAACACACAAGAGAAGTCCAGAGAGGAAGAACACAGGAGAGGGAGACAGGAGGAGAGAGAGAGAGAATGAGAGAGAGAGAGAGAGAGAGAGAGAGAAGGGAGGAGGAGTCTGTCTGCTCGTTTTTATCTCAGATTAAAGAGAGGAGAGAAAGAGGGGGGGTGGGGGAGCAGGGAGGAGTATTTATGTATGATGATGATGATTATGACTGAGAAGTCACTGAGCAAAGAACAAGGAGAGAGAGAAAGATGAAGGGACCGGTAAACTGACTTTAGCTACTCAATGTGATGGAAAGCCTAAACGAGTTCGGCTAGTTCGCAGAGAAAGTGTCTAGACACGCAGGAGACAGACGCTCTCACTCACAGTCACATTTGGTGAAGGCTCTGGTTTGGCATGCTGATGGGGCACGGCGAGCCAGATTGGAAATATGCATCACTCAGTAAAAGAAGCTTGGAAACCTGCCTGTGTGTTTTCTTTTCTTCTCTTCTTTCAACTGCTTCTTTTTTCCCTGAAAAAAAAATACATATTTTGAATATTTTCTTTTGGCCTTGGTCACCTCTCATTTTCCACACACACACGCACACACACACACACACACACGCACACATACACATACAAAGGTTCTTCAATATAGACAGGCACATAGATTCTGTTGTATTCCTGACTAGTGCTGTACAATTATCTCTTTGAAAACAGCGCCTTCTAGTGGACACAGTGACTGTTGAAGACATCGCTGGCACCCTACACACCATCTACGGAAGATGTCCTAATTGTCCAAAATTTTATGGCTGCTGAATATTATACAAATGTCTTCCCTTACTCTCACAGCTCCATACTTCTTGCCATTCGTTGTTTATGAATTCTTTCATTTTCCCTTTAAAGGATAAGTTCACTTTAAAATTACAATTATCCACTATGTGGATATGGCTTTCTTCTTTCTGATGAACACAATCCGAGTTATATTAATAAATATCCTGATGCTTCCAAGCTTTATAATGGCAGTGACGGGATCAATTGAATTTGAAGCTCAAAAAAGTGCATCCATCCATAATAAACGTACTTCACATGGCTCCGGGGGGTTAATAAAGGCCTTCTGAAGCGAATCGATGGGGTTTTGTAAGAAAAATATCCATGTTTAAAACTTTATAAAGTAAAATATCTAGCTTCCGGCAGACCGTATTTAACTATTTAGGGAAAAAGCGAGACTGTGTGGAGTAAAGTTAAGTTTATTAAGTAAAAGGGGGATTAATTTTCATTTTAAAGTGAACTAACGTACTCCATTTAGCTCTTTTTGTTGTTGTTGCTAATAGTCACTTATAGGCTATATCTATCTCAGTGTGTTTTAGATCTTGCTTACTTAGCTTATCAACCACTTCATTAGCTTTCACTCCCACATGAGCAGGAACCCACAGGAACTTAATCTTACACTACTTATTCTTAACAAACTTGTAAGAATCTCAAAATGTCTTACAACCGCAACTTTCAGACGCTATCGTTCTTTTTCTAGCTCAGAAAAGTCACAGAACGGAAGCATATTGTGGGATATCAAAGGATGCATCTATATGCTGCCTTCAAATATCAGATGAAGGTATCTCATTCTCAGGAGACAGGAAGTGAAGCTAACATTTTGATTCGGACTCCTTCCTACCTTGGAACGCGTCCTCTGAAGGCAGCATTTTTTCGGATGCAGCCTCTGTTTATGGATATGGCGAGACAAACGCGAATGACGTAGGTAATTTCCCGCTCAAACCATCCCGGCCTGTCTAAAATATTAAGACTTCAAGTAGGCTTACTGTAGTAAATAAGGTTAAGACAAAAATACATTTTGGAAGAAGGATTGATGATTTATTGACTCATTATTTAAATGTTGTTAAATTTGAACAACTGTTACATAGCCACATTTGAATAGGCTCTTAAAAAATAAATCAGACACTGTTATTAAATTACAGTAAACTATCTCATGATTGTGACTTACAAATAAAGCAATATCTATTAGAATATGTGACTTTACAGGATGATGCAACGCAAAAGGCATGTTATGACACATGACAGTTATCTAAAAAAATATGTACATAGTTCATGTGATGCAAACAGTCACAAACTCTGTGAGAATGTTTCTCACAAAATATGCTTCCAAGTGCTCAATGTATTAAATGTAGGCTACTCATATTTAGGACATTGTGCTTGAAACTATGAAAGGAAACAAAATTAATTATATATAATTATAAAAGCTATAAATATAAAAAATATATAAAAATATATATAAAACACACTCACCAAAAAAACCTTTGGTACATATTTGGTACAAATCCAGAAAGCATCTCAATCATACAGTGCAACAAAATGCAGTAATAAATGTAAACAAAACCAACATATAGGCATAGGCATACATAGTTGAGCAATGCGTTTACAGTAAACAGTCCTAACTACCCCAAAACCAAATGGAGTCTAATTAAAAACTGAAAATATGAGATGCACATAGGTCCATGTTAAACAATAAATGTGTGCTTGTGATTGCTGGGCTGTCATGATGAACTTTCATATGATCCTGTGTCAGTAGTGTTCATTCAGTCAGGCTGAGTGACAACCGTCATGAGAAATACTTCAGGGATGAATAACACCATTTAAACACTGATAATTCCTACTGTACCTTCAGCGAAACTTCTAAATCCAGTATCACCTGCATAAATATCATCACATAACTTAAAAACATAACTGAACTGAAATGTACAGTGGGACTCAAACCCATATTAAAGCAGCACTAGGTAACTTTTCAACCTTTATAATATATTTTCAAGACTCTTGTGATGATACATCGACTTATAGGTTGAATGACACGTCTGCCATAGCAGAACAAAAAGAACTACAAAATTCGACCGCTTTACGGCATAAACGTCACTTCCACCACCACCCCCACTTCCTTAAATTCGGACGTGCGAGCCCAACTATCATTTGTTTGCCGAATGTTATAGTCATGGCCGAAGCAGCACAGAAAAATAAGAAAGCAAAGGTTTTGTCGGAGGAAAGCAAAAAGAGGAAACGAGAAAGTGATCGGATTAAAGGCAGGACGAGGATCAACATTGGGCCAGCGTTTGCTCATTGGCGTGAGCTGAAGGAGGAGGGGCTACATTCTTGCAAGTAAATACATAAGACGTACAAAACCATATTTTAGGATACCTAACATGTCTGTGATATTGGTTTATTTGTCTTGCCTCAAGCTATAATGCAAATCGATTTTTCAAATTTGCAGATTAATCTATGGTAGCTTGATATTATAATATTGACGATGTATGGTTATCACCTACCACTCAAACATTGAATTGAAGTATCATATAGATTCTGTAAAACGGGAACCAATAGACTAGGCTACTATAATGACGCTGGCTTGTAAACGTGAGTATCGCGATCATTTGGCGTTTGAAAAAAAAACAAAACCCATGAAATTATATTCATATGACATGCTGAAACATATGCCACTGTACCTGGGATGAAGACATTTCACACGCGACGCAAGCAGAACACCTGCATGTGAACTCCGGCAGTGTTCAGGGCTATCATGGTTGTCATGTCAACAAATGCACGTGCGATGCATCCCCTGATGTAGAATGACAGAGTTTACGACAGTAATAGAGGACAATACTGTTTCCCAACTGTAGGGGGACCCCGAGAGCAAAACCTACCTAGTGCTGCTTTAAAAAACTAGGATTTTAAATCCAATTTAAACTGTAAAATGAAGATTTATTATTTTACATTCCGTACCTAGGTCACTAATCAAAAACTACATTTTTGACACTGACTGACCATGTGAACTTTGCTCAAAATACCAGATGCTCATGGCCTGAATAGTAGCCATATGAGCACAACAGGAGTCTAATGGACAGCAGTATTAAAGGCCATCAGCGAGTCTGATTAGTGCATAAATGTAGTCTTATTTAATTTTTTGGGCAATATGAGTAAGTTATTCATTAATTATTTAAATATAAGTCATAGTAATAATCAGTTTGATATTAAACATGATTATGGACAAGTGCTTAGTGCTCAGTGGAATACTCATACATCAACTATGTTGATTAAACATTCAGCAATTTAAGGCATCTGCAACTACATATAACACTTATTTGCTAATAATGACTTTAAAATTCCCAATTATAAAAAGGCTTTCAATACCATCCAAGCTAAAACCGCCAAGCTCCTTTCCTTTGTAATAATGCCCATTGTTTAGCTGCATCTGTTCTCTATTGTCCGCTGTAGGAGTCCATTTAAAGTGTCAATTTTGTGTGTAGACTACGGGGTTTGTCTATAGGTTCGTTCCACTTTTCTCCTGTCCAGCCAGCTCAGTCATCTGAAACTTCTCTGATGACTGGGACACTGGCATAGAGACGGCACCATCTGGAGGCATGTAGTTGGCTGCATTGGAGCCTGCGGCATTGGAAAATCCACTGGAAATGTCCTCAAATGTCCGGCCTTTTGTCTCGGGAACCCGGAAGTAGGTAAACACGAAGAAGAAGATGAGGAGGATGAGGAATATGATGAACACATACGGGCCGCACAGTTTCTGGAAAGGAAGCAAGGTCATAATAATGTGTTCAGTTCTTGTGTCCATGAAAAATGTGATACTGTGGAATTCTGTGACAAGGTTCTCACCAATAGTGGTGGGAAAGACAGTCCGACAATGAAGCTGGCGGTCCAGTTGCAGCATCCCGCCACAGCGATGGCTGCCGGACGCGGACCCTGAGCGAATAACTCTGCCACTATGAACCATGGAATTGGTCCTGGTCCCATCTCAAAACTGGCCACAAATCCGAACACTGCCAGAATGGCCAGAATGCTGATTGCTGAAATTCCCTGTTAGCCGGAAATTGAATAATTTGTAGGGAGAAAAGATACACTTATACACTGCACTATGTAACTTTTCCGTCCACTAGAGGTTGCCTATTCAAAACAAAGGCGTAGTTTGATGGCGCTAAGTTTGAGCGCAGAATCTTGGGACATGTGGTCTTCACCTCACAGCCGGTGGAAAAGAATCGGGATAGGACTCGGGCAGAAATCATGTTCATGGATGTGATTATTAACGTTACTGTAGTATGAAGCAGAAGACGGAGCGATTGTTAATAAGAAGAGCGCAACACAAGCCTCGCGAATAGCGGGACTTTTATTATTGCATAGTCGCCGGCGGGACTTTTGTTATGCCACATTCGCCGGCACCATTTCCGCTTTTCCGGCCATGAGTATGAGGTAACGCAGCTCTGTTTATCATATTAGATACATCTAAGTGTGTTGAAAAATATGTTATTACGTTACTCTGTGCGTTCGCTCGACAGCTGCTATGACACTTGTTCACACTGTAGTAAGAGTAAAGCTTTTCAGCAAAATAAAACCGGAAACCGAGGTAACACAGATATGACGCAATCGACAGGCGACTCCCTCACACCTCCCAGTTCCTTGGTTAAAATAGCAATGTTCTCACAATTTACAAATAGTTGGAAACATTTGGGATATTGTAAGTACTCAACTGAACAAAATATATAACACTGGATAGTGGTTTTTGGATATTTTACTGAAAAAATGCTACATAGTGCACATGTAAGTTAATGAATTCTGACATAAATATAAGTTGCTGTTCATTAGTAAAATCACATACTGACCCCTTCAGATGCAGATTCGGAGATAGCAGTGCTATTCTTAACAAGTCCAGCAACACTTTCTGTTGTAACTCCTGCAGGTTCCTATAGATCAGAAAGATCAATAGTTTATGATATAGGCCATATATATTTAATTTAATTTAATTATATATATTATATATCAAAACTGACCACAAGTTTAAGAGAAATAGTCATGAGCAGAACACAGAAAGTCATTCCAGCCAGTCCAATCATATGAAGTGTTCTTCTCCCTGCCCTCTCCACCAAGAAGAGCTGTTGAGCAAAGCAGTGGGAGCATCAACACACTGTTCTTTATACACCCTCACAAGTATTTTAACAGATATAAGGGCATGACATTGCAAATGCAAGGGTGATTGAATGAATTTGACAACTGTTTACCTACAGTACAGTTCCTTGCAAATGTTTTTTTATGTGAGGATATTAGCTCAGCTGTGTAAACTCACAGAGACGACAGTGAAGAGAGTGTTGACCGCACCCATTCCAATGGTGGCAAAGACTGGCCCAGTGATGCCTGCACTTCTGAAGATCTCTGTTGAGTAATAAATGACCTGGAAAATTTAACATTTAGAACAGTTCGTGTCAATACTGAGTTGACAAGGGGGAAATATGGAGGAAGCCTTACAAATGGACAAAGTGACAAACACTGAAAACAAACATATTTTCCTATGGTTGTTTTTAAATGTGCTTTATAAATAAATTGAATTAATTAATTAATTTGATTGTAAATTGTAATTGTGTATGACTTGTTATAGAGAGTTTATTAATTAAGTGTATTAATATATTCATATTAAGTTTATTTTTCTTAACTCATTGGCAAAAAGTTTTTCTTGTTTTAAGCTTTAAATGAGCTAATAAAATATTTTAACTCAAAACAATATGGACATGAAATTTTGATTTGAGTTGAAATATTTGATTAGCTCAAAACTCAAAGCTTCTATATCTATATACTTTATTTACAAGGTATATATAGTCTTTATCTTGTTTTATACTGTAGATGTACAGTATTTTATATGGGAAAACAAGGCACTGCTGGCTATTAAGATGTTTAACAGGATGTGCTAATCAAAGATCATTATGTAAAGTGTTTATGTAACTGGTGTGGGGAATTGTGGGAAGTGTGGAGTGTGAAGACTCACAGCGTTGATGCCGGACAGTTGCTGAGACAGCTGCAGTATTATGGCGATAATAATGGGCTGTCTATAGGCGGAGTTACGGAACAGCTCTGGAATTGAAACCTTCTTCTCCATGGACATCTTCATGGCCTCTTCCTTCATCTCACGAATGTCATCCTCAACATCTGAATGGCCACGAAGACGTGTCAGCACTGAGAGCAGAAGAAATAGAGAGAGATCAACAAAGTCAGTGTGGAAGAGTAAATGCACTTCAGTTGCTCAGGCAGTGCTAAATGGTGTGTTCCTCATGTCTCCTGCTCTTCTAGATCCAAATTGAATGCTTCTAAAGACTTTTCTTTAGTCCCGAGCGGTCATAGCAGACTCACCTTGGCGTGCCTCATCCTCCCGGTTGAGACTGATCAGCAGGTATCGAGGGCTCTCTGGGCAGAAGATCAGCATAACACTCTGTAACACTGCAGGCAGCACCGTCAGAGCCAGCAACAACGGCCACAAAGACTGAGACCCCAGCAATGACTCCAGACCTAAGATCTACCATAGAAGCCACACAAATGACACATTTATAACTATTTCCATTTTGAAGACTTTCCATAAAATACAATTTATAAGGACTGAAGCTTTCAAGTTTCAACCATCATAAAAATGGTCCAAATATCTTCTGAAGCCATACAATAACATTTAATGAGAAAAGGATAGTAATTTGTTATTATTCAACAAAAACAGTGAATAAGTCAGTGAACTCATGAATCAAACCAGTTCAATTCATGAACAAATCATTCAGACCAGTTTTGTGATGTGAATGAACTCACTTAAAATATCAGGCTCAAAAGAACAGTCTTCACAAATCTGACATCTGTCACATGTTTAGTCTGGTTTTGCTTGTGTTTTGATTTGTCACATGTTCCTTTGTTCTTTTTCCCGCCATTTCTGTGTTTCCATGGTTACCCTCATTAGTTCATTTGTCCCAGCTGTGTCTTGTTAATCATCTCGTTTCTGTTCACTACTTAAGTTACACTCTAACCTTCAATCTTTGTCTAGTCACTGCTATGTTGGAGTGTTTGCCTGCCTTGCTGGTTTGTAGCCTGTTCTGTTAACCCGGATGACAATTGCCTGTTTTGAGTTCTTGAAGAAGCATTATTAAAGTTTAAGTTTCAGCCTGTTCCTGTGTACACCAACCCGTTACAACATCACTACTAAATGTACCAAGAAGTCAAGATTTTTAGGGAACAATGCTTTCAATTTCAGTCTTTCCCTTGCACAATGCTATCATATGACATTGGCAGGACTATGGCACACAAGTTGTATATACCAGTTGTATTATTTTTATGGTGCTTTTGAATCTTTTTTCAGCTTGGAAGCTTTAGTGTTATTATAATTGCATGGAAAAAAGAAAATCATGTGGGTTTTGAATGAGATATGGGTTTGAGTGATATTTTTGAGTTATCTTTAATCTTGTATTTACATTTATCCATAGGAAAATCTAACCTGTGCAACCAGGATGCCGATGACCACCCCGAGCTGGTGAAGGGTGCCAAAAGCCCCTCGCAGTGCCGTTGGAGAAATTTCGCCCACATACATGGGTGTCAGTCCTGTGCACAGACCACAGAACACACCAATCACCAGACGGCCCACTATCATCAACTCATAGGAGGTGCATATGCTGGATAAACCCATCAGGCCTCCACCAATCAGAGCCAGGATGTTGGACAGCAGCATTGATTGCCGTCTGTAAAGAGAATTTGAGATGAATCAAAATGTTATTTTTTATGTCAAAATAAATTGTGTGATTTTGAATTTGGTCACTATTTTCTCACCTCCCAAGCTTGTCAACCATAGCGCCGACACTAAGAGACCCGACCATGCCGCCAACATTGAAAATGGAAACGGCGATACTCCACACTGTTGTGATTGTGGATTCATGCATAGGCTCCCCAGTGCGCTCCAGAGTCACGTTTTTGAAGAAGTTCTTTACTTTCTGATCATCAACAGAGAGACGGTAAGTGATGAAGTGTTGTTTTTTGACGTCTAAAATGTTACTGAAGTCTAAAATTTACCTCATCGGGTGCATTGATGACTCCTGTGTTGAAGCCGAACTGCAGCGAGCCGATGACTGCGGTGGACACGCAGAGCACCAGGTAGCATGTCACCTGCTTCCCCTAAACAAAAAGAAGGAATGCACATACTGTGACATGCAGAAGTAAAGATGAACGTAAGACAGAAAGTAACTGTGAGCCAACAAAGTCTCAAAATGTGCACAAAAACTGTCCTATTTCTTCTTTCGTAATTTCTTGCACTTTCATGGTTGTGTGAAAAAGTTCTGCAGCACTTTTTTATTT
This sequence comes from Gobio gobio, assembly GCF_949357685.1. NCBI lineage: Eukaryota > Metazoa > Chordata > Actinopteri > Cypriniformes > Gobionidae > Gobio > Gobio gobio. Next base: position 23,814,863 of record NC_137108.1, on the reverse strand, counting down.
TCAAGATTACAACATATAATATTTATTTAGTTGACTGTATTTTTCTCTTCAATGATCAGAGAAAATATAATAATATTAATAATAATAATACATTATTTAATGTATGAAATATAATATATACAAAATTAAAATGAACATAATTTAAAATGATTACTGTTTTATTCTGCTGTCTAAAGACTGATTGGAAACCATGAGATTAATTATTTGATTCTATTGACAACCATAGCTGTATGTTCCTTTTGTTTCTTCTATATACAGTTTATCGAAGGCCAAAGGTTTCTCAATTCAAATGTATCTTCATACATGAAAATATAGCTTCCTTTATAGTTTTGGAAGGGGGTCCCTTGTAAAGGGGTTTATTATACGCTTAAAAGGGCTAGCCAAACCTAAACCAAAAAAGAAAAGAGAATCTTTCTCACTTTTTTTGCCTTTATTTTAAAATCACAAATCACTCACTCGTGTTACTCAACAGTCACACTCATTCCTTCAATATCCTCTGTTTGTAAGGTCTATAAACCTTCACACTTTGTAAACTTTTATCAAAACGTAAAAAAGGCATTTGTCAAAGCCTAGTTACAAATTGCAGTTATGAAATTCAATAATTTTTTTTAAATTTGAATTATATTTTATCACAGTCAAATTCAAAATGCAATTCTGCATCCTGTTTGTTACCTCAATTCAAGAAGAAAGACACTAAAAGACTGATGAAAAGAAGACAAAACATCATCTAGCGCCAACAAAACATATTCATGACCAACCCTTACTATTATCTATCACGTTTTATTGTGGTAAAAGTTGACTAACTTGTAGAGTTTATTGTTTTTTGGGCCTGGTTTCACAGACAGGGCTTAGATGAAGCCAATATTAGGCCTTAGTTCAATTAGGGCATTTAAGTAGCTTTTATAAGCACGTCTTAGAGAAAAACATTACTGGTGTGCATCTTGAGGCAAAATAATTGCACTGACATACTTTAAGAAATGTCAGTGCAAGTTAAAACAGCTCAAACATGCATTTTAGTCCGGGACTAGATTTAAGCCTTGGGAAAAATTATTCTCAAGTCAATTTTAAATGGCACACACATCCTTATACAACATATTACACAATACAGTAATTTTCCGGAGTATGTATGAAAGTGGAACAACAAAGTTGCATAAATCAGTTGAAATCATAAATGTGTAATTTTTTCCCAAATCACGGTTCCCAAACTCTCTGGTTTCTCTAAACTTGATGTCTGTTCCTCCCTCATGTGTCAAATTAAAAGTAGAAATAGCAACCTAAGCTAATTGTGTAGCTGTGTGACTTCTGTACGGCTTTAATTCAGAGATTAAAGAGTCATTGATGGGACAAATACATGTCAGATGCAATGAAATGGAACCCCTAGCATTGCCCTGCAATTTTTCATGTTCGAGAAGCCGTTTCACTTGGATATGCTGAATATATCTGTTTCATGCCGTCTTTAAGCTATGCGAGTAATGGGTCAGAAAGAACAATAATCTGATGGCCTGTTCTATAGGGTATATTGAGTGAAATATTTGTATAGGTTTGTAGGGCCTTTTAGAGAATAACTTAAAGCTGCAGTCCGTAAGTTTTATCTCTTTGTCGTCATCTCTGTTTGAACCCTGAAAATGCAGTTATTTGTGGAGTTATTTTAGCCTGGATGCCAGCCGAATTTAGCCCCGCCCACAACATTTGAGTACAGGAAATTCGGTCTGGACTTGATCCGTTGTGGAGCAACTAAACTTTATTCTACTTCTTCCAGCGTGCATGCAGTTGAGTTCTGTTGACAACTATGCGTCGCTCCGTTGCTCTGATTGGTTGTAGGTCTATCCAATTGAGGTCTTTCCTGGTTCCGTTGAAACGCGCCCCATAATCACAGCCCAATGGAGCAATATCAGACTCATATTCTGACTAGAATTAAGTATGACGACGTCAGGCTAGAGTTATCGACTTTACATAGGGTAAAGAAGAATTTTGAATACTGGCTGGTTATGTACTTGCTCAAAAATTGATTTGGGATCAATTTTAACCAAAAAAAAGTTCAGGAATGCAGCTTTAAAATTTAACTAAGTAATTTGTAATGATGTTTTCCAGTCAGTGGTAATTTATAGTGGTCTGAGTAGCTTCCTCACTATTGCATGCAGTATTTAGCAAATGTCTGTACAAAAATAGTGCACTGCACCTTTAAACCTGTGCACAGGAACTTCTGCATGTGCACAACGGTCTGATGTTATGATACAGACCTGAACAGACCCAAACATGCACACACACAAACAAACAGCAGCTGACTTGTGACTGTGAACAAGCATTCGTGTGATCTGTAAGGAGCCAGAGCCATCAATATGAAAGAATTCAAAGTTCATCATGGGTCCCTGCTGATAAAGGGCGATCCATCACTGTATCTTTCCTCTCTATTGTTTAGGATAGACCAGATCAAATTTGAATCCCCACATCCCACCATGCACCCCAGTCTCCCTAACTTAATTATGCACACTTATTTATTAACACATTCAGTGACTCACTTAATAGATTTTTATAACCCACAGTAGATGCAAAATGGCACACTTGGATTGGGAATTTCCATTCTGTCTGTCCGTTCTAAAAACAAGTAAGAACCGGTCAGAATGTTGTGCATATTATGCTCAAGTTTGAACATGCCACCTGAACCCTACTCCTTGTCGTTCTCCTTTGCACATCTCGGTTTCTTAATTCACATGCTGTAATCCTCTCTTTTATTTCCACACTAGGAATTGCACCGCGATTGTCTCACACATTCTAGGATGTGTCACTTAATTAGAACTAGAATCAGAATCAGTTGGGATTTGGTCCAAACAGCATCCATCCAAAGAAGACAAAGCAGGCCATAAAATGTCTCACTACACTCTCTCTCTCAAAAAAAAAAAAAGAGTACAAAATTGTAACTTTTAAGGTACAAGTGGCCGTCACTGGGGTGGTACCCTTAAGGGTACATTTTTGTACCTCTAAGTCAGGGGTAGGCAAGTTCAGTCCTAAAGAGCCGATGTCCTGCAGAGTTTAGCCCCAGTCCTACTAAGTCACCGTAGTATAAAACTCATGGCTCCCAGCATGCATTGCAGCATTAAGTATGTCACCATTGTTGAGATTCATATGCTGGTTCTTCATATCTGTGTGCATCTAAACTTTTTTCCCCCTAGAATGCATTTAAAAATCAAAATTCAGAATGTCTGATCTGTGGCAAGTAAGTATTGTTGGTGATTATTTATTAACATTTTTCGTCAGCAATGAGTCTAGTCAAACATTTTTCTTCATGATAATTTTGGTTTGAATAGATTGTGTTTTGTTAACATTGTAACAAAAACCACAAACATGAAAAACCAAGATCAAACTGCTCAACTAGAGGAAACACTGATCACCATAAAGGTGATCCGTCACCAACATGAATCACCAACACTTCCAATAAAACATCAACATCTAAACCTCTGTTAATTCTAAATAAGAGCTTCTATAGAAGTCTTTCAGGGTTGGCGTCAAACTCTGCAGGACAGTGACTCACTAGGACTGAACTTGCCTTCCCCTTCTCTAAGTAGAGGAAAACAATGGTATAATTGTACCCTAAAGGACCTTTAAAGGTACAGTTATATGCTTTGTTCCCCAAGGACCAAAATTGTACCTCCACTTTGTACCTTTTTTTTCTGAGAGTGTACAGCTACTGCATGTGATATTAAAGTGACTATTCAAATCAATTGAACACTAATAGCCTGAACAGAACCTGCTAGTGCTCTACATTAGCGACACACACAAACCTTGCACAATCAATATGTAAATCTTACTGGAAATTTAAAAAAAGCTTTATGGGCAATAAAAACACATTACAACAAATCCACCCCAGATGCCCGTTGCCCTGAACATTTACTACAGTTCTTGCATGGTAACCACAGTTTACTGTATCTGTATCTATAGTAACACCAAAGTAACCACATGTGGCTCCCCATTACCATGGTTGGAATTGTCTATACTATAAACTATGGCGCATATTATGAAAATTAGTAGCATAAACATATCTATGAACTACAAAATTGCCATGAAATAAGCAGATGATGTTAATTTTACATAAAAGACCATCATTTCTGCACATACTTCTTTCAGACGAATAAAATCGGAGATATATATTAAAAAGTCCTGGCTCTTCCAAGCTTTATAATGGCAGTGACTGTTGCTCTGTTTTTGAAGTCCATAAAAAAATGCATCTGTCCGGCAAATAACGTGCTCCACATGGCTCTGGGGGGTTAATAAAGGCCTTCTGAAGCGAATCGATGCGTTTGTGAAAGAAAAATATCCATATTTAAAACTTTATAAAGTAAAGTTCCAGCCCGATCGCCTTCCATGGAAAAGTGTTGAAAGTGCCTTCTCGCAATTCAAGATGTGTACACGACGTCTGGCGAGCATACCTGGTAACGGAAGCCTTTTGAACGGCAGAGGCACTTTCAACACTTTTTCCATAAATTGAATACGGAAGGCAAAAGGCACTTTTATAAAAGATACTTAAATGCTCTAATTTAACTAAAACCTAATCCTGGCTTAATCTAAGATACACTAAAAGTGTACTTAAGTGTGTTAAGAAACAGTAGGGTACACTTTATTTTAAGGTGTCCTTGTTACAATCTAATTATACATTTAAGTACTGAGTAATATTATATGTATTTACTATAGGGTTAGGATTAGGTTTGGTATGAAGTCATTTTGCATAATTTATAGTTATTACTACAGTAACTACATGGAACAAGGGCACTGTAAAATAAAATGTTACCTGAAGGTGTTCTCTCTTCAAGTAGGCCTACACTTAAGTGGCCATTTAGTTCATTAATGTTATCTGCAAGTACAGTTTTTTTTTAATACTTTTAAAATTTAAAGTAAAGTGCAGTACAATAAGCACACTTCTTTTTCACAAGGGATGTATAGAAAACTATACTAAATAATCTCATAAGGGTTATGGTAATGGTAAAGCCTTTTCTTATTAATCATGAAGAGAACTAAACATCACAACTTGTTCTTTATATAATGACACTGACAGAGAAAAGACTCTACCTTACTGTCTTTCATCTTCTCCATGTTGCTCTTTGTTGAGAAAGTTGAGCAAGTTATTGCAACTGAGACAGAGGTCTTCTGTTCTTCCTCTTCTTGCAGCAAAACCAAACATATATGGGTAAACACAAATCCGTATTTGGAAAAGTCGCTAGAGTTGAAAAAAAAGAATATGAAGAATTGTTTTCAGTAATGCGAAGGAATGAAACCTTTTATATTTTCATCAAGAACAACCACACAAAAAAAAGTTGATTTCCTACAACGGATGTCTGCTGAGTTGAGATGAGTTCAGCAGTAGGCTATGTTGTGCAACGCAAATCGCAAAGTCAATCATCTCTCAATATCCTCCATCTATATAGCTATCACTCAAATGTGGTTTTATGGGTTAGTTTCAGGGACTTTCCTGTAGTCTGAAATGTTAAACATTCAGTGAATAAAAACAATCTTGCTTTAGTTTTTAACAATCTGCTTGTTATGGAGTTATAGATGCATTTATACATCAACTATATTTCGTGCGAACACATTATATTCGATAATTATATAAATAAAACCTGTTTTCATTATTGTAAACACAACATTGAAAATTGAAAGTGGGCAAAAAAGTGCAATAAACTTCACTGGAATTTTAATAAATATTAAACGGTTTAACAATTGAAATAACGTGTAGATATACTAGCCATATGGTGTGGTCAATATTGTAATAAAAGGTCATTCCAATGCAACTTATAGTATGTTATATTTCTATGTAATGATAATGTAAGAGAATAATATTTACGTGTATGTTTGCAGAGCTCGTGCGTCGATCGTATTTGCTGGTGTGTGATGAAACACTCTCGCGCTCGTGGGTTTTATGGAGAATGAGACACGAGCACCAGCACGTTGCACTATTTGTCGTCACACAACCATGCTCCCCCAGTTTCTGTAATGTTTGAGTCACAGGATTAAACAAGATCTAAATTTGAAGACTCTCGCGTAATCCTCCTTTCACGGAAATTACGGCCGTAGCTATCTTACAAACTAGAGCAGCTAGACAGCATCTGAGCATCATAGGCGCGAGCAGTTGGTCTCACTCGGAACGTGCCAATGATGCCTAAAACCTCTTATCTAGATAGGCAGCTAATGATATTAAGACCCTGCCTTTATTTCATGTCCTTATTTGGTTACTTGCGTGTTCGCCACAGTAGACGCGTGAATCGCGCCTCTGTTCCTCGCGCGCAGCATCCCACCAGAAAAAAAGCTTCTGTCTGATAATAAAACCGTTATTGTTGTCATGTGAGTGCTTCTGTGAGAAAATGACGTCTTTTTTGTTAGTAAACAAGTAGTCCTCTCTTCCGAGATTGGACAATTTGCGGGGTTTGCTGGCACTTCATACAAGTGTGTGATCTAGTGATAACAAATGTTTCGCTGCCTACACTCATATAGCTTTCATTTGTTCAGTGAAATTGTCTTAAGGGCATTACAAATTAATTTCGATCATATTTCAAACGATTAATTTTCGATGAGAGAGAGAGAGAGAGAGAGAGAGAGAGAGAGAGAGAGAGAGAGAGAGAGAGAGAGAGAGAGAGAGAGAGAGAGAGAGAGAGAGAGAGAGAGAGAGAGAACTAGACTAGACTGCTTTTAACACAAACAGGAACTTGCTGAAGGAAACACTTTTTGAGAACTGAGATCATGCCAGTGTGGTCTTTCATAGGCTGGTAGCTACTATAAATTCTATACGAACCTGACATTTTAATAACTTTAAAAACTTCTACCTGTATAGTAGTATCAGTTTACCATTATCCTTCCATCACAGACTGTCGAGTCTTTACATGCTTCAGTTATGTAGCCTACTAAATCTGTCGCGGAACATGGACAGACTTGCACATGTAGCCTACAAATGTTGTATAAATGAAAATATGTAGATGACACATTCAAAGGTGCATTCCTGTTATTTACAGGACATTATAAAAACAGTAGGCCTATATATTAAGCATTGAACTAAAGTGGTCAAATTTGATGAAAATTAAAACCTATAGTAGGCCTATAGCCAAAAAAAAGTTACCCATATATATATATGAAGTGTCTAAATATTTGACGTGATAATCTTTTCCAGTATAAATAGACATCACACCAATTTCTACAATAGAAATCGGAGAATTAGCACACTTTTGACACACACACGACTCTATCCAGGCCAGGGTGATCAAGACAACGACCGCTGCATTGTGAACATGATGCAACGTTGATGCAACTTTTTTCTTATGTAATTTCCGCCTACCCAAAGCTCTCCAATATACAAGTCTCCCTATATACAGTGGTATAAATGCAATATCCCAATGTCACAAAATTATTTTTTCCAGTGTTTGCTGACACATGCTGGAAACAACCAAAACTCTCTGCAGGGTGCTAGAGCACACAGGGCCCCAAGTTACACTTTCCAAAAAAAAATAATCAAAAAGCGCTTATTTTATGGGGTTAATTACAGCTCAGACAACATATACCTAAATGTTTATCACTTTTAGCAGTGATTTATGTAACTTCAAAGGGTTTCCTGTAAAATTACACCAAAATTGTGTATTTAGACCACTGTGGGTATATGCAGTGGTGGAATGTAACAAAGTACAAATACTTCCTTACTTTACTTAAGTACATTTTTCACGTAGGCCTATCTGTACTTTACTTAAGTAGAATCAATAGTACATACTTTTTACTTTTACTTCGTTACATTTTGCAGCAATTATTATACTTTCTACTCTACTACATTTCTACAACGCTTCGTTACATTTTCTGATCAGTTTCAAGGCTCGACATTAACGCTTGTCCTCTTGTAATGAACTGACGGTTGCGCGCGCTGTTGAGGCTCGCGCAGCCTCATGAGGAGAAATGGAAACAAACTCAGTCACATACTGCAGTATAATGATTCAAAATGTGGAGTTTTATATTTAAAACATATAATACAGTTAAAAACATAAAACGACCAAGAGTGCTGTTTTCCTGAATGCCATCACGACTGAAAATGTGTCACTGATTTCATTTGACACTGACTGTTCCATAAACAATTAATTAACAAAAGTTACTTACATTTTAGATTCAATATATTGACTGTTTTTGTTCTATTTCAGCAGCGAAAATAGTTCCAAACAAAGCAGCAACAGAGCGTTACTGAATGATTCAGTGTTTTGAAAGAATCGGTTGAATCAAAGATTCAATGACCTGTTCATAATCGACTGCCTCATTCTTGAACAAATCAGCCTTTTGAACGAAGCGACTCAATGATTCACTCATTAATACCTGCCGTCACCTACTGGCAGTTCAGTTTCATGTTAAATCATTCTTTCCAACATTTCTTATTTGTATTCAAAAAAATATTTAAAACAATCTCATAACATCATTTAATTAAGTTGTAATTTTTCAGTGTAAATTATTTTATTTGATTGGTAACAGCCCTATATTGTCTTATTCTAATTTAATGTATTGATACATTTTAAGAATATAAAAGGAAATCTTAAGCATATCCTATATTTAATAAGATTAGGCGGAAAATGCCCTTTATAAAAGGTAAAAATATCATAAATATGCAGATTTAAATACTTCAAAGCTGTTCACTGAACACTATATTGAGAATATTGCTTCAGAATAATGATATTTAACTCTGCAGATCACCCGATAACCAGAATTGTAAGTCAGAATGTAAACTGGGCCACAGATGGTAAGCACAATGACATTAACCCCCCCCAAAATGTCTTTCTATTATTATTATTATTATTATTATTAGAATAGACATAAAGAGAATAAATTGTTATGCAAGTACTTTTACTTTTAATACTTAAAGTACATTTAAAATCAGGTACTTTTTACTTAAGTAGAGTTGTCGTTGTGGTACTTCTACTTTTACTAAAGTAAATATATCTCTGGGTATTTGTACTGACATTCAGTACTTCCTCCACCACTGTGGGTATGGGAAGCTTTTCAACTTGAGTAATTTAGTGTACATTTTAAACTTTCAAATGGTACCCCATATGCGGTCAGAGCTCCTCCATGGATATTTAAAATGTTAACAATATAGTTGATGACGTCATTCCGGACTTATCAGGACCCAGAGTTTAAGAGGTAAAACAGATATAGAAATAGAGGAATTCCTAGATAATGTGCAATTGTGGTCACTGCAATTGCTACATTTTACCATTCTTAGTCATGGTTGCCATCACAGAAAAGGTGATGAAACACAGGGAAAGGGTTAGCTTTTTGAGAACAACAAATTTCTATCTGGATATACTTCGATCTATCTGGATATACTTCGATCTATCTGGATCGGTCGTGGGCCCTGTCTCACATCTGGTTGCTCATTGATGGCGTGTATCATTACCCTATCATTATCATGGTACTTTGCTGCCATCTGCTGTTATAAAATCCAAGAGCACGATCACTTCAAGCAACAGGATTAAACTGCACCGGATAACAGCTTACTTAGAACCTCGTTATTCCTTAATAACTGATTTCATGCAACTTCATCCTGTCTGTTCAAACTGAATTAGCCTTTGTGTCATTGCTTGAACTCTATATAGCCAAATCCAGTATCTTAATAGGAATGTCAATTCAATAAGGCATGCGTAAGTAACAGAGTTCACCTTGGACATCAACTATCTGCAAGCTTAAATTGTGCAATATGACAAAAAAAACCATACATTACATAATCACTCCAATGCTTTAACTTCACACCTCACAAAAGCCACTACATTTTCAACAGGTCAGACTTGGTATGATGGTTAATAGAATGATTTAGAAACAGTCAGTACAAACAATAAATGGGTCGCCCTTTATTTAAAAAAACAAACAAACATTGAAATCAGTTGAAATTGTGCGTTTTTATTTTGTAATTTGCAACAGTAAGATGTAGAGTCACACAAAGTGTGACGTTAAATGTAGGACCTCAAAATGCTAAAGGACAAAAGGTCACATGATTCCAAGGAGCACTCTGAATGACCTTTCATCCTCCAGCGGGCAAACCAATAACCAAGACAACGTCAAAATGGGATAATATATATTACGAGGTACTCTACAAAAGGTTGGGAGTTCATAAGTTGAAGGTAATAGCGACCATTTAGATCTTTCCGGGGAAGCTTCCATCCTCAATCTGTCCATCCCATTTCTCCACCTGAAGAAAGGAAAAAACAAAGACAAGAACACATGTATTTCAAAAATAATTCTAGCAGCACATCACATCTGAACAGATTTACAGTGGTGTCTTGTTGCATAAAAGTAAAGGAAAGGGAAAGATCAATTACATCAGGTTATATATTAGAAAATTATTGACTTAAAATACATTATCCCCCCTAACACGTGTATTTTTAACCAATTTATTCAGGTAGCCAATACTGAAAGTTAAATCTGAAAAGATGCTTTAACATGTTGTAGCTAAAAAAAATGTGTAAAACACCACAACAGTCACACTAGTTTCAACATCCAATGCTGGCTATAGACCAGAACTAATAGTTATTACCTGATGGTCAGACACAATAACACCAGACTGATTTAATAAAAAAATAAATGAAAAACAATCAAGTCTCTCTCAATATTTTGGTGCCTAATGAACGTCGGCAAAAGATTGCCAGCATTAATCCCAGTTAATAATGGTGAAATACCAAAACTGCTGGATGGATTTCAAGTAACACTGACGTTTGCAAGCAATTGCTTACAAGAATTCTTACACTAGTGCCACCTTCCCAAAGTATGCTGTTACACAGCCACACAGGAAATAAAACTGCTCGTATGAAAAAATAAAATAAATAAATAAAAATCACATACTCTTGGTGGCCTCATGCCAGACCAGTGGTTGGCTAGGTCACTTTGTAAAGAAATACTATCTGGATTTCATAGGTATGTGCCACTAAAACTTGTGACCTGTGCCATTGGATTGCGTCATGTGCCACTGACAATGTTGCAGAACATGTTGCCGTATGTTGTTGCACCTCCAGTAGTGACTGGCAGATGAGTTGAGCATCTATAATGATGTAATTGTGACAAAATCCTAAATAAATAGCCTAATTTAGTGGGAAAAAAACATCGGTAATCGGTAATATTTCTCAAACATGTAGTCTGTTTGTGGCACATCTGTATTTGAGTGGCATGCACGCAATATAAACGTTGTGTAATACCAGTGCTACTGTATGTTGTTGATTACGCAAACTGCCCATTCTAGGAAACACTATGAATACCACATTAAGTCACATCCGTTACTGTAAACCTTTATTTTTGCATGATGCTGCATGCAGTATAAGTGCAACATTGGCCAGCGCAAGACAAACCAAAACTTGGAAAGTTGAGAAAAATCCACCACAGGTGTATCTGTTATTTCTTTGTGAGTTAGACGGTAACAAAAAAAGTAATCAGAGTCTAATACTAAGTCTAATAAATATACGTACACTATATTGCCAAAAGTTGTGTGACGCCTGCCTTTACATGCACATGACCTTTAATGACATCCCATTCTTAATCCGTAGGGTTTAATATGGAGTTGGGCCACCCTTTGCAACTTCAACTCTTCTGGGAAGGCTTTCCACAAGGTTTAGGAGTGAGTTTAAGCGAATTTTTGACCATTCTTCTAGAAGCGCATTTGTGAGATCAGGGACAGATGTTGGACGAGAAGGCCTGGCTCACATTCTCTGCTCTAATTCATCCCAAAGGTGTTCTATCAGGTTGAGGTCAGAACTCTGTGCAGACCAGTCAAGTTCCTCCACACCAACCGCCAAACCCAGACTTGTCCATCGGATTGCCAGACAAAGAAGCGTGATTCGTCACTGCAGAGAGTCCGGTGGCGCCGTTCTTTACACCACTGCAACCGATGCTTTGCATTGCACTTGGTGATGCAAGGCTTGGATAGCCTAATTTAAATGGAAGCAGCTGCTCGACCAGGGAAACTCATTCCATGAAGCTCACTTTGCACTGTTCTTGAGCTAATCTGTAGGCCACACAAAGTTTGGAGGTCTGTAGCTATTGACTCTGCAGAAAGTTGGCGACTTCTGTGCACTGTGCGCCTCAGCATGCGCTGATCCCGCTCTGTGATTTTACATGGCCTACCACTTTGTGGCTGAGTTGCTGTTGTTCCCAATTGCTTCCACTTTGTTATAATACCACTAACAGTTGACCGTGGAATATTTAGTAATAAGGAAATTTCACGAATGGACTTATTGCACAGGGGCAACCTATCACACTTGAATTTTCTGAGCTCATGAGAGCGACCCATTCTTTCAGAAACATTCGTAGCAGTTTGCAAAATCAAGCACCTATAGATGCTTGATTTTATACACCTGTGGCCATGGAAGTTATTGGAACAACTGAATTTAGTGATTTGGAGGGGTGTCCCAATACTTTTGGCAATATAGTGTATAATTGAATATGTGGTTAGTGGTTCTCATCAATGGCTTTAATATTTTGCAAATTATTTGATGGAATTATGTCATAAGAAAAAGATTTTTAACAATATGATCATGCGTTCTTTCTAGAGATGCCTAAATGTTTTGATAAAGTACTATAGCCACATAGACATCTATAGACATCCAGTTTAATACAATATCAACAGACCTACATCACTCTGCTTTGTGAAGAGCCGGTGTCAAGGTCCAACACACTTCTGGATGGTTGGTGCCAGTTTTCATAATGCATTTTGGAATGGTAAGTCACTTTATAATGGTGCGTGTCATTTTCTCTCATGGTAGTTTACAATATGAAATACCTGATTTGTAAGTGTCCATTTGTGATGGCACACCACTGTTGGTTTCACTGTTTTTTTTTTTTTTAAGTTGTGGCCACCTATCTAAATGGTGTCTATATTCTTTTATAATTCCAAATGACACAGCTGAACTGTCAACCCTACGCAAATAGAAAACAAATGCGTTGAATTATCAAAACAAGAGTGTACTTACAATATGTATTTAAATACATTATAAAGAAAATAATGTAAAAAGAAAAACTTAAAATAGAGGGCTTGGTGATGCCAGCAAAAAAAAGGAAATTTATTTCAGAGGTAGAGTGATTTATTTGAATGAAATGCACACTGATGAATGTGTATTACATAAATGCCTCAATCTGGATTTCATGTTGACTACAGTGTAATAACTTAGTTATTCAGACAGAAGCATTTTCAGTAGAACAGACTCACCCAGCTCATTGGACACAGGCTCTTGTAGACTCTCTGATACCAATCGCAGGGAGAAGTTTCCTGCCCTTTGCTTGACAAAGCCTTATTACACCTGTGGAAGTCTGCGAGAAAGAAAGAACAGTAAGTAATCTGCACAGAAAACAGTCAGAAATAGTCTACAACTCTGACATCCACCACAAATTATCCAATTCATAATGTGTTTTGATAAGGTCAAACATTTAATAGATTCATAATAGCGCATAACTTCAGAGGTTTGATACAATTTGGCACTAACAACAAGCAGAGAAATGTTCTACTTTTTTAAACAACCCAGCTTTACCGCTGATGTGACCTTGAATAAAACACGCAAGTCCAGGCTGTTCCAAAGGAACTATTTGTGAGATCACTATACTATTAATAAATCACAGTTGAAAAGCATCTAAGCCTCGTATCCATTCTGATGATTTTGTACAGGCTTGTGTGCATATGGTTATAGATAGATAGAATAGCTACCCAAAGTTTGAAAGCGCTTGTCATTATTTTGAGTACAAATATGTAACATATAATAATTTCAACTGTACCTACCGAGGTAATTTTGGAAACAGTTTTTTGTCTGATTGGTGTTTGGAAAACGGGCATCGAACGGAGCCGTTCTGTAGTTCTTGATCTTGTCCTCAATAACATCAGCCATCTTCAGTCAAAGATAATGGGTCTGCATGAAAAACATTACCAGATCAACAACATTATCAAAGTAGTAAAATTAATGTACACCATGGGGCCTTAGCTTCTTAAATGTCGTAGTTGGGCAGTGTAATAAAACATTTGAGAGTGACATTCAGTCACAGTTTGAACTGACGCCAGCCAGAGTCTCATCATCATACGAGGAATAACATTTGCTTGTTATACTTTAACAACGAGCTCTTTTAAATTTCAATAAGTAATTGTAAGTAATAGTGAAATTGTAAACGCGTAAAATAGGTTTAAACCCGTCTTAAAACAACAGATATATTCAATCAAGTAACATAACCTTGGTGCAACCGGCTTAAGTAGCCCGCTTGCTAACTAGCTAAATAAACTCAAATGAACCGTTTTTATAAACCGCCCGTTGATATTTCACGAATTTTGCAATAGAGTAAACGTGAAGCGTTTTAACAAACCTTGCACAAGGTACAAAATTACACGACAACTTGGACTAAACACACATAAATATTGAGGCCTACCTTTTACTGTGCCCTTATAGTAACGTCCTCTCGAAAGACTTTCTAAGCGCATTGAATGATGGGAAGTGGGGGGAGCATGAGGATGAGGCAAGGCGGGGCTTACAAGACATTTTTACACACTTCATTTATGTACTTTCCTCTTGTGTTTACTCTAATCTTCAGATTTAATATGAAGGAAATAAAATAGTAATAGTAGTATAAAACGATCATATAAAATAATAATAGTGTGTCAGTAATGTTAATTAAATAATAATTACAATATACAATATAAAAACACAATAAAATGATAACCTAGGCTAATATTGACATTTACCAGTTACCATTTTAACAGACTAAACACTGGAACGCAAAATAGAGCATTTTAGTGGCTATGGGTAATCATAAAGAGGAAAAAGGCCTCCAGCATACCATGGTAGGCTTTATAGGCCTATTCAGAACCTTTCCATCTCTGTGAAGAATGATTCTTTCAATAGGCTATTTATATATTTGTAATTAATCCATTGTTAGGAGCAGGGTATTCATTTATTGCAAATTTATTTCACATTTATATTTTATTTGTTGTGTGCTTTTTGTTGTAGTATACAATGGAGCATTGATTTATTATTTTCTGACAAATGTAGCCTATTTTTTTGCAGTTCAATAATCAGTAAATCAATAATGATCAAGAAATCTGTGCACAGCACCTAGACTAACTAGGGAAAAATAATTGAACACAGTGTAGTTACTGTCCTCTGCCTTTGTAGGGCACTGCTGGCTACCGAACCGTCTTCTCACTCGTGAGCTAGAGTTGGAGTGTGAGAGATGTATACAGTAAGAACTTTTTACCAAAGAAAGCGTGTGCTACTGTATGCACACTTAATTCCAAACCCATTCCCTCTGACCAGGAGCCAGGAAGAGCTTTCACTTACACACTAAAAACAAACATGGAGGGACAAGTCTGAATGACGCACAGGAGCCTTCACAGCCTGCTGTCAGTGCTTCCTGTCTGAGAGACCAACTGCTCTCAGAGCTTTTGGCTATGGTTTTTCGTCTGACATGGTGCATGTGTGTGTGTGTGTATGAGAGTGTGCGTTTGTGTATTTATGTTATGTAGAACAGCATGATTGCTTTACCCTGCAAAAAATATTTGTTATGGCTGAATGTTCCTCGAAATAGTTATTTTACCTTTGTATTTCTTGTTTTGTGCATAAACGTCACTAAATTTAGTTAGATTTGTGTTTTAAACAAGAACAATCGTTAAGTATTGGTATATTCATACAAATGTGTATTCTTGTACACTCAAATAGGATATATAGATGTACACACATTCACATACGGATATACAAATGTTTCTTCTTTCCTGACACATCATTCTGTTGTTGACAAGGTTAAAGGTTACAGGTGCCTCTCTGTCTTTGACATCCTGTCCCAGGTTTCCTGCTTCCTCTTATGTTTTTCAAAAGCCCTACGACACAAACCAAAGAGCGTTGGATAAAACATGCTGAGGCCAGTGTTCATTTGTGCCCATTCTTTTAGGTAATAAACATATAAACTGTCATTTCTGACAGGAATGAAAACGAAGTTGTGAGGGATTGAAGTAAAGTGCGCTCAATGGATTGTGTTGTTCAACAACAAGCTAAACGAGACATCAAGAACTTTCACTAGAAGAAAACTACATAAAACTGTGATCTAGGCCCTTTATACAGCCCATGCCATGGTAAAATACTCTTAAGTCGATCCCTCACAGCCTCATTCACATCCACGTAAAATTCAATATGGCGTCTACCCTGACTAAGGCCTATAGAGTTCTCTTACTGTCAGGCAATTTCCGGCCTTGTTTTGATTTTATATGGTGACATTAGAAATCCAGACTTTGTCTTGCGTTTTGTTCATACAGCAGTTTCATTGACATGGCTTTATGTGTATATTTCATATTCTCTCTCGGTCTCCCTTTCTCTCTCTCTCTCTTTTTCTCAGGATATAGGTGTTGTCCATTGGGGAGGAAGGAAATTCTGTCATTTAGAACAATGGGCCTGCTTCTCTATCTATAGACGCAGAAAAGGGGAGAAAGAAAACGAGGAAGAAATAGAAAGCAAGAATAAGGACTAGAGCACCCTTCTAGAGCAACTTTTACGTCGAAAATGAAATAGACATGCTAAAAACTGGGTGAAAGGACAAATTCCGGAAAAGCAAAGCAAAGGCCTCATGCAGAAAATGGACTATTTATGACCAATTATTCTGGAATAAGGAGACACAGAGACAACCTCCACTGGTATTTATTTTATATTATTATAATACACTTCACAAACAACAACAGCCATTCCGAAGATTTATCCCGTTATAAAGAGGAAGCCCGTCACAGTGGGTAAGTCGCATTCAGATCATCCGCTGGTGAGAAAAGCCATTTTACTGATGAAAAATGACAGGAGCTTTAGTCAGCATACTGAAAACCTTTCCCAACCAAATGTTGTAAATTTTGTGTCTTGGTTGTTCGACATCCACCATTAACTTTGTAGAATGTGATGAAATCAATTATGGTCACAAAGTCAACATATTAAAAGTGAACTTCACTTTTGAGGATCGACAGAGGGCAGCTGACACTTAGGGGGTCTGTTCAGGGGTTTTCCCCGTCTGTCTGCGAGGATACATGGAGGTGAAGTCCACAATCAGGGTGGAGGACAAAAACATGTATGTTATTATATATAGCCGACGTTCATCGCTTTTAATCAAAGTACAAAAAGGATGATATTCATAGAATGTGGTTTGGCTGCATGGCTGATCCTCAGCAGTGATAGTTTCATGTTGGTTGATATCTTCGTCATGGCCTCTTGGCGAAGCCATTTGACTCTTACTTGACTTCCACGAGTTTGCTTAGCTCAGGAGCAACAGTGCCAAACCTCTGCTTTTCATTAGACATGTAGACATGAATGTGACATAAATCTTTTTCTCAGAGCCATAACTATTCACCGCCTGCCGTCAACTTTGTGGCATTCCCAGCTAGCCGCGTTAATGCTCTGTTACTCATAGGCTGTTAGATGACGAAGAATGTATGACACTGCACGTCCATTCAACGAGTTCCTGCCATTTGTCTGCTGAATGTCATTCACTGCCGAGATCTGATTTTGGAGAGGAATAAATCTCAACGACACAAACCCAGACTTCAAAGTCTTGCATGACGGCTGATATTTATGTCAATGTTCTTGTGGTGTTTCCCTGCATCTTTTTTTCTCCGACTGTTAAGACATTTCCCTTTCTTGCTTTTTCCTACTTACCCTAATCCTTCCTTTCTCAATTTATTTTGGTCCATTTTATCTTTCCATTCTCCACACTCCCGTCCAATCCTCACCTCCCTCTCTCACTCCCCTTAGATGGAGGAGTCTGGCAGTCCCCGATTTAGGAAGCTCCATTTCCCAGTGGGCTTGTGGATAAATTCTCCAAGGAAACACTTTGCCAAGTTGGGAGCTCGTTGGCCCAGTGCAGCATCAGTCAAGTCAGTGTTCCGAACTTTCTCTTAATCTCTGAATCAATGACAAAATGACAAATTAGAGTGTCCATGATTATGAAAAGTAACACCCCCCCCCCCTCACCCAACAACAAATCTAGTTGCCAAGTTCTCAGAAATGTATTCATGTTGGTTTCATATGGGAAAACTTTTATATGATTTTCAACAAAAGTTTTAGTTTAATGACTCTAAATCTGTCATGTGTAAAATGTGTAAAAATTAATAAATAAATGTAATAATTGATAAAGTTTTGGGGGAGTCACACCACAAGACATTTTATAAACTACACTCTAAAAAATGCTGGGTTAAAAACAACCCAAGTTGGGTTGAAAATGGACTAACCCAGCATTTGGGTTGTTTCAACCTAGCGATTGGGTTGTTTTAAGCAAACATTTTAAGCAAACCAAACCGCTGGGTTAAAACGACCCAGTCACTGGGTTAAAACAACCCAATTGCTGGGTTAGTCCATTTTCAACCCAACCTGGGTTGTTTTTAACCCAGCATTTTTTAGAGTGTAACCTTGTCTTGTCATAAAAAGGTCAAATTATCTGACATGTTTAGAGACTTATGACCTTGACTCTTATTCAAGGTCAATAAGTACAATAATATTTTACTTTTTTACCTTATTTGGACTTGTGCAGATTTAGTCTTCGATATAAGTTCCCGACATTTGTGCATATCTGCTTGTATGTTGGTTGCACCATATGACCTTGAAATACTTTTTTTCAATATTTTTTCTTAAAAAATAATAGTACTTATAAGTAAATAAAACTACTTAATAAGGTTATTTTTCAATAATTCATTTTTTAATGAGGTTTTTAGTTGTGTCACCCAATCATTTTTTTTATTTATGCCACCCAAAAATATTAAAATTAATCTTAATTTAGAAAATCAGAACATGTTCATCATAGAATTTATGTATTCAAGTCATTGTATTAAGAATTACACTTTTAATCGTATTTTTAAATAAACCAATTGATCTGGACCAAAAACATTTTTTAGTGTCATAGGTCTAAGTGTTTACTACTTTCTCTATATTTGTGGCATAAGTAAGCAGACATATGGTCACTGTAACTGTTTTAACATTTCTCCTTCCAAACAATGAGGACACATTATATAAAGAATTGCATGTAACATCAACTTGGACAATTACTTTACATACAGTACTTCACTGAGTATGTAGACGGCTTACAATAACAATTGATATGCAATATATGAATTGTATATCACCTCCTTCCTTTTTTATTAGGTCCACAACTAGCTCAGATGCCGCTTCCCTGCATGAAGCCCCATCATCAGTCCCTTCCACCCTCTCTCACTCCACCCCTTCTCTTGCCCCACCCTCTCCATCCCCTTCTCCTGCCTTCCTCCGCCCTCGCCCAGCCAATCAGCAGTCCAGGGCCAAAAGGCTGTCTCACCTCTTCCTGAGAGGCCGGTCCAACAGTGACCGAGACCGTGCCATTGGAGAACGTGAAAGGGAAATATGGGCGCATTCTGCCACCCCTTCATCACATCACTACCTGCCTCCTGCTTCCTCTAATGCCCCTGGGCTGGTCAAGATCTATGGAGATGCCCTGTCCAGTGGGGCGAACTATCGGAGCCTGCTGGCAAATATGCACTCCACTGCTCGCCAGCTCATTCAGCAGGTCATCACCCGCTACACTGAGAGAGAACGAGAGAACGAGAGTGAAGACACAGGTATTGTGTCCTATAATGCTAATTGTTTTGTGCAAGAAAAGTAGTAAAATATATATCACTAGTCACAGATAACATGCATTTTAAGTCATTCACTTAAAGAGCACCTATTATGGCATTTAAAATGTTCCAAATATTGTTTTAGAAGTCCCCAACAACAGTTTTGCATGCATGCAATGACAAAAAAGAATTTAGTTTTCTTATAATATGCATTTATTTTACCTGTTTTGACAGCGATTCTCAAATGATTCCTTTAGTGATTCACTTTTCAAAACCCCGCCTTTACGTGACGCTAATCTGCGGTGATTGGTCCGATGACCCAGTCAGTTGTGATTGGTATAGTCTGTGCAGATATTTTCGGAAACGGAACGCCCATCAAAGTCTTATAATGACAGTAATTTGTTAATATGTGTTCAGGAGTTATGAATATGAAAACTGCGTCGGTACCGTTTGATTGTAATATGAGCCTCAGCTGATCTCATTCATAAAAAACTCCTCTATTCTCCTCACGAAGACTCGCGACAAATCATCATCCCTCAGGGCTTTTAGTTCAAAAGTGTGCAGATGAGGAGACATATTGATAGATTCTCATATGTCTGAGTCAAATTTCTAAACAGAGGAGTATTTTTTATTGAATACTTCCTCAAAATGCGCAGATGTAGCCTAATCATGAGCGATTGAGTCTCTTATCTGTTGTTTTCAATTCATACTGGCAGCCGGAGGGCGCTCTGTGCACATGTAGTCCATATATGGTACAGACAGACGAAGAAGATACCATGTGCCATAATAGATGTCCATAATAAAAGCTTCCTGAGATCGCGAAAACATGCAAATAGAGACATTTGAAGACTAATAAACACACAATCGCGACGATGTATGGTTTGTCTTCAAGCCACTTAGTCTTCAAATGCTCATCCTTGGGCAGATGAAAGAAGTTTGCTTTTGAGTCGCACTTCAGAACACAGCGTCTCGTCGCCATGATGTTTTCTAGTTTTCACTGGCGTCTTGGAGCGCAATAAGTGGGCGTATCGTATTCAAATAACTTGACAAGTTGACGTCATCTAGTCAGAGAAAAAGCTTCGGTCTTCTAACGATTCTTAAAAATGACTCAGAGTCGACTCTTACTTTTGAAAGAAAATAACTATATATACGGTGCACTGTCATATTTCAAACTTTGTAGGATGTTTTTGTTCACTTAGATCTATGTTACACACTACATGAAAGGTAAATTTCAAAATTCCATGATAGGTGCTCTTTAAGATATCACTCTGATATCTCATTTGCGAAGCCCTTTCAGATTCAGAAATGGCACACAGACGTGCCATGACAGGTTTGATGTCATTAAAGCCAAAATGCCATTAGTTTGTTTTGGGATAGTTCACCCAAAAATTAAAATTTGCCCATGATTACCCTCAACAGTGAATGGTTGTTTCTGTTTTGAAGTCCATAAAAGTGCATCTATCCCTCATAAAATCCATACGGCTCCAGGGGGTTAATAAAGGCCTTCTGAAGTGAATCGATGCATTTGTGTAAGAAAAATATCCATATTTAAAACTTGACGTAGGACGCTCCGGTGAGAATATGCTAGTTCTCGCGAGAACCAAGTTTTGTTTAACTCTATCGTCTGCGCTTCCGCATTCGTCTCCCGGAACTTACGCTACACCTGCGTCCTACGTCATTCGCTGGCACGCCAGTCTCTCGTGAACGCGCGTACGACAGTTAGAGGAAGTTAGAGATTACAGTTTGTAAAGTTCTAAATATGGATTGAATATGCATTCTCTGAATGAATCACTTTTATGGTGCTTTTGTGGTGTTGTATGTATGTAAGATTCTTCAGAAAAACAGTACAGACACATTTGGAATGACATGAAGGTGAGTAAATAATGATGGATGTTTCATATGGGTCTGCTGCTGCATATTGGGTTCATTCATCCATTATCTCAGTCTTGTAATGGATGAAAAAGAAAAAAACAAAAGCAAGCTGCAAATAATTAAATGTGCATTTTGAGCGGAGACATCACAGATTAGATTTAGGAAATTAGGCTTTACCCACTTATTGTATCATTCCCTTCTGAATGTCCTAACTTCCTGTTCACCTGGTCAGCTCTCCAGAAATACAACCCCGAGGACTTCCTGTTATGTGATGTCATTGGAAAGCCCATTCAGCAGCCAGATGGAGCCATTCAATGGCAAACTGAGTGCCGAAGGGGCGTGGCATCCTGGGAATGCCCCTTACAGCTAGTGGATATGTGGAGACCGAAGGATGGTTTTGAACGACGGTTTGAGATCCAGCGCCTTGAGGAATATGAGAGGGAGGAGAAAGAGAAGGAGAAAGAGAGAGAGAGGGATGGAGAGAGCTATCAAGGTTAGAACATATATAACTGTAAGACATTTTACATACATTAAAACATTGAAGCGTATTAACCAGTGAAAACACTGGTAACAGGAGTACGCTGGAGGCGGAGCCGCATGTCTTCTGGGGGTGGTCCAGAAGAAGAACGAGGTCACCGAGGGCGGAACACAGAACTTAGGAGGAGTATTAGCGATATGAACCTGAGTCTAAGACGTCGTCAGGGCAACAACGCTAGCAATGACCCTCGGCGCTCTGGAAATGCCCCAAACAATGGACAGGACAGAAAGAACATAGTGAGCATGATATCAGCTGAAGGTGGAGAGGTAAAATAAAGATACAGACCAACCTTTCAATACATTACAACTCAATAATGTGAAACTGAATTGATAACACAGCACGCAGGGCTCAACAATAAGGATTTTTTTGGACTTTCCCGGTTTTGGCCTGTAGTTCCAATATTTTTACCCTTCCAATGTAAAAATTGTACTACAAACTACTCTTACTGATGCTGTAACGTTATTACAATTTCAACAAAACCTTAACTATTTTAGCCAACTACATAATTTTACCTAGCTAATAATTTTAATAATCCAAAATATCACACACAAAAAAAGTGCATGTAACCAATCAGGCCTTGAAATACTGTGGGTGCTTTTCCAAAGTTACTAGGCACTCAGCATTTTCACTGGCCACAATTTTGACATCGATACCATGAGGAAAACTAAGCAAGTATACTGCCCTACAAAGGCAAACGACCTTAACTCGCTAGAGTGTGGAACTGAGAAAAATTACTTTAAAGATTTGTAGTTGTCCAGACAAATTAATTATAGGTAGGACACTGGAAATCTGCCGATTAGATGTAATAGTAATAAAAATTATCTACATAAAAAAATATTGAGCTCAAATGTGACTTTTGACCCCTATTTTGAAGTTACTGTACTCTGCCTTTGTATCGTCTGCAAAAAGTGAGAAGTCACACCAAGGCAAATGGCAGTAACTTCCACATTATCAATATTTGGTTGCTGATCACCATTTACAAAATCATTATAGTAACACCTGTATAAAATCTAATGACCATGACATTTATTTTGGATGATTTTCAATTGCTTTTTTATGGAGCAGTTTGGTAGCCTATTTATTTGATAGCTGACTAGACTATTTATGCTATAGGCTGTTAGCTAGCTAAACGAGGTAGATTGCGATCTATCTAATTTGTTAGTCACAATTTCTTACCTTGACTTCGATGTCTGCATTTCAAAACCATCTCAACCATTCTTAAAGGAACACACCGACTTTTCGGGACTTTATCTTATTCCCCATATCCCCCAGAGGTAGATAAGTCCATACATACAATTCTCTTCTCCGTGTGCCATAACTCTGTCTGACGCATCCACCGCTAGCCTAGCTTAGCACAAACACTGGAGGTAAAAGGCTCCAGCTAGCCTACTGCTCAATAAGTGACAAAATAACACCAACATTTTCCTATTTACATGTTGTGATATGTATAGTGACATTGTATACTAAGACCGACGAAAAATTAATAGTTGTGATTTTCTAGACCGATATGGCTAGGAACTATTCTCTCATTCCTGCGTAATAATCAAGGAACTTTGAGCCGTACCATGGATGCAGCAGTGTAATGATATTACGCAGCGCCTGAAAATAGGCTAACTTCCGTCAACATAACCAACGTGACAACCTGCTTGCACAGAGAGCGTGCTGTGGACTATTTTCAGGCGCTGCGTAATATCATTGCGCTGCTGCACTCATGGTACGGCTCAAAGTTCCTTGATTATTACGCAGGAATGAGAGAATAGTTCCTAGCCATAGCTGTCTAGAAAATCACAACTTTTCATTTTCTGTCGGTCTTAGTACACAATGTAACTATACACATCACAACATGTAAATAGGAAAATGTTGGCGTTATTTTGTCACTTATTGAGTAGTAGGCTAGCTGGAGCCATTAACCTCCAGTCTTTGTGCTAAGCTAGGCTAGCGGTGGGTGTGTCAGACAGAGTTATGGCACGCACTGAGATGAGAATGGTATGTATGGACTTATCTAACTCTGGGGGATACGGTGAATAAGCTAAAGTCCCAAAAAGTCGGCGTGTTCCTTTAAACGCAATTAGTAAAAACAACCACTCAAGGTACCGTGTGTCAGAAGTGCTTCAGTGACAGATGTCTCTGACACAGGCTATACTGTAATTTAAACGCAGCAAACTTTAATAGACAGTAAAACAAACGCAGAATGCCGTAACTCCAGGCTGACACAGTAACTTCTAAACAACGGCTGAACAATAGCAGAGTACTCTAACTCAATTTCGATAAAACAACGGAATTGACTCAAGATACTTATCCACATGATAAAGGAAGTCTTAAATGTCCCAAAAATATCAACCAAAAATGAAGTTACTGCCTTTTGCCTTTGTACAGCAGTATATTAGGCTGCTGTCACTTTAAGACCTGACACACGGATCAATTATAATGTTACAAATGTGTTTTCTTTCTCAACTTTATGTTCACTTAAGACATAACTGAATGTGTTTAAGTAAATACTCGCCAAGACCAGCATTTTGACATTATTTTGTGTGTATTTTACTGTTTACGGTCAATGAGCAGCGTAAAGAAATAAATTTAGTACTGAGAGGCAGCTTTATCTGCATGCACTTTGGGTGTGAGCACAAAAAATCTGTGGAAATGAGTAAAATGTGGGAATGTGCAATACACGCAATCCCAAGGCAAAATTCAAACCCATTAACACCAACAATATTCATCCGGAGCAAATGAAATGAGTGAGTGAGGGGAGATGGGTTTGTGTGTCAACTCGCTGTCAGAGAGATGAGAGCAAGAAAGGGCAACTGGTATCTATTCAGAGGAAAATTAGTATTGGAAGCGTTTCAGATATTTCAGTATCGATATTTATAGAGAACAAAAAAAATTGATATATATTTTTGACAACACTACATTGCACATATAGTTTACTATTTCAGATTAATTTTTAAAACACTACAATTTTAAAATGTAAACAGTATATTATATAGCATATATAATTCAAGCTGCCAAAGTGGCTAGAATGACTGCATTACACGCCACTGCTGAAATCCACCCGCATTTGGCAGGTTCGCGAGGGTATTAATGTAAAGCCCTACACAAATTTAAAAGAAGAAGAAGAAAAAAGTAGAATGCTGTAAAATATATAGCAATGGCTATAATGTGTCAAATGACAAGTTCCTTCAACAGGCCATGAAAGTCTCCACACTGGCATCCTTATTGTTTAGCCCTATAATGACATATATCCCTAATGCAGTACATGAAACAAGTCAATTTAATACATGCGTGTCATGATAAATGCATGTAATCCATTCTCAGCACTATCCATGTGTGATTTTTCAGGTCACCGGGCCAAGAGGTGGTGGATGTGAGGTGGACAGACGTACTCGTGCAGCAGAGGAAGAGAAAGACACCTGTGACCTGGAAGTGATGTCGCAAAGTCTGATCCTTCCACCGACAGATCGGCCTTACTTCCTGTTACTGCAGGGCTATGACCAGAGCAAGGCTAGACATGCATCATCTCACTTATCTTACAGCCGTCCCATGATATCATACCTGTATTCCTCTAATCACAACATACCATCAAAGCTTTCATACCTTTGAGTGGAATGGCCATTGAACAAACTGCACAAAACAGCCATACAAAAGCTCTATAAACACACAAGGGCCGGACAATACCAACAGAAGCATGCTGTGTCTACTGCTTCATCTCTGCACAATGACCTCACACAAGCACATATTGTCGAAAACTGTAACACTCTTCATTCCTTATCGTTGCCGTATTTCTGCAACTTAAGATAGGAGATTGCGCAGATTGTAGTAAAGACCACAATGAATATGATAACAGTTTTTTTTCCACTCTCGTTGTTCTCCTTCTCACTCTCTTGCTTATTATTTGTTCAGGACTTTGTGTTGTACATAATGACGGGTCACACACATGTTTTTGGGCGGAAGCCAACATTCCGTGAACGTGAGATGGACAGGGAGAGGGAGAGGAAGGGGAAGAGGCCTCTAAAAGTGGACACTTACCTCTCAGCCCCTGACCTGCTTGCCCGACACCTCCTGATCAGAAGAGACACAGTCGTCCCAGAGCAACCACGCGGTCAAGGTACCCTGACAGCAAGCTAACAAAAGACAATGAATAAAATGTCACAACACAAAACAAAACTTAAGGGCTTTGTTGCAACTGGGCTCTGGTTTCACTTTGCAGCACCAAGGATTTCAAACATTCGTGATAAAGCAAGAACAGGCAGTACTGGCGTGAAGAAACACTACTGCAATCAGGGTGGTTTAACTAAATATCTTAGTATTTGAGACATTTTATTGATTAAATAGTGCTGACAAACTCTGCAACATTACTTTTTCACTTTTTTGATACTTTACAATACTGCCCACACCATGCCCGATTTTCGCCGTTGATTTCCACTCACCTACAGTGAATGGCAATCGCCAACAAAAGCCAGTAATCGGAGGCAAATCTGCACTCAATGGTGACTTCAACTGAGGATCACTATGTGTCAGTTTTCAAAGGCATGAAACTGAGAGAAGCGCCAATGCATTGCAGCTGCCCACACACTACAAGACTTCCAAAGTTGTCGGATTTCTGTTCTTTTCACACTACACAACTCACTCTAATGCCAGTTCCAGTCAAAACAAATTTCAAATGACAGGATTACTACTGCAGACAGGTCAAGATATTTAGTCTGCTAATGCTACCCACATTCTACATGATAGCCCTGATTTTCTACTCATCAACAGTTAATGGAGATCATAGACAAAAGCCTAAAATCAGAGGCAGGTTAGTGCTAGTTCACATCAGTGACAATGGTCTGATGCGTCACCTTTGCCGGGAGATGTTTTGCGTGTTAAATATTATCGCTGATGCCCGAGAGATATGTAGCACATTAAAGGGATCCCCTGGTGTTAAGACTTGTATGGCTTAATATAACATAAATGATGTCTCTTACTGAAATATGTAGTAGAAAAGCCATGAAAGATCTATGTTATTTAAAAAATACATTATATATTTGGACAATGGGAGGCGACATTTTGTTTGCATTCTAGGTCGATGACGTAGAATGGTTGCACTCGGCAATCAACTGGCGCTACCCGTAGCTGTTTTTACCACAACACAACTTAACTCTGAAAATTGTTTCAGAGTTAAACAAAACCAATTCATTGCTTTGTAATTGCCTTTAAAACACACTCAAACACACATGTGCACACAATCTCACACACACAAACAGATCGGCGTGCGCGCGTCTCAATCGAGATGTGTTATGGGCTGCCCTAGTCATTTGCCACGACAGGGGCGGAATCCGAAATCGCCCCCCTATACCCTTAAATAGGGCACTATTTGAGGAAACAGCCATTTGTAGTGGTGTCCGAAACCATAGTGGACATGTTCGAGTGCACTCATTCAATCCCACAATGCACCGCAATAACGAGTGTACAGCCGATGCACACACAGCGGCTGTCCGACTTCACACACTCGTTTTCATTCACTCCTTCAAGTGAACTGTATTAGTGGACAAAAGTAGGGAATAGTGACTGAGGGTTTAGGCAGCGATTTCGGATTCACTCAATTCCATAATAGCGCCAATGGAAAAATGGAGTGGAAAGTTCAGCATGTCATCTACTGACGATGCGCAAATTAAAGAACACATATGCAGCCGGATAATTTCTATAATGACCAACGCAATCGAACAAGAGCAGCGCAAATTAGCATCTGGTTTAAAACATACTTTTTTTGGGCGGTAAATAATGGCACAAATACCAGTAAATTGACTAGCGCATACTTTAGTAAATCGCCTTGCATGATTCATTTAAATACTCTCCTCCTATAAAATGCATATGCAAAAGTCAGCCACAAAAATGTTCAGCGCTAATTGTCTTTAGTAAATCTTGAGAGTATAGTTTTTAACGCCAAAAGAGGGTTTGCGCTGGCGTAAGCTGTTAGTAAATTGGGCCCTAAATATACCGTCTACAATCCAAGTCCTGTAGTGTGAAATGTGTTTTGAATGGAACTGACATCAGTGACAACAGACAGTTGTGTAGTGTGAAAAGAACAGAAATCTGATTGCTTTGAAAGCCGTGTAGTGTGTGGGCGGCATAACACGGATGGCAAAAAGATCACTACTGACAACCCATGGAAACAAAACATGTAAGTCCTTCCGTTGTGCTAGCTTATATTGCTAGCAAGTAGCGACGAAGAAGGTCAATGTCAAAGTTGACATGAAACAGAGGTTGCAATAGTCTTTTCTTCCCAATTGTGACATATAGTATCTGAGTGAAACAGCTTCTCAAACAAGAACAAATGTAGGATGGGACTTGATTTTGCGCATTGGGAATTGATTAGATGGTTGTGGTTTGCTATTGCTGTGATCTCATGTAAGTGACAGGTTTGTCCCGCCCTCACGGCAGTAAACACGTCATCAGAGAAGATTAGAAATAATTTATAATAAATACTGTGATATTCCAAAAAAAGGTCAATTTTAATCTCATGGTTAACTCTTTCACATGCTTGTGAAACGATGCAGGTAAAGACATTTACCAAACAAAAAACTATCAAAACATTAACAGTACACAAAAGCACTTAAATACCACAGCGTTTCTGTGTATTTTTTGTTCTTGTACCATGTACAACAGTAGTCCTGTGGTATGGCCTATTGGAGTATCTAGCATATACCATTGTACATGAATATGGTAATTATTCAGTGTACCCAAACAGCAACTAGCAATGTGGTTTTCTGTTTTAATTCTTTTGGGGATTTTGTAAGCTGTTAGATAAAAATAACAGCTGACTATTTTAAACATTTCAAATATGTTATAGCTTAAATGTATGGCAAGATACTTTTGCCATGTACTGTAGCTTCTAGCGCAATTCGTTTTTCAGCTTTTTGCTTATAGCTTACAGTAGCTATTTTTCCTGTCGCTAGTTCAGCTAGCTACATGTTTTGAGTAGCTTGCCCAATACTGTCTGCAATTATGCTTCTTGTTCTCATTCTTCCTTAGCCTTGGCGCGTCCATTCAGAGGAGGACCTGTCACTCTTAATGGAGCTCCACTTTATAGGGAAGCAGCCCTAAAGCCAGGAGACTTGCTGGGTCTTGGCAGCCACTTCCTTTTCCTTTACCGTGACCCCCGTGTGACCCCAGCCCCGCCCCTGGCCTTACCGCCACCATGGCAAGGTGACATGTCAACTTCCTACGGCCCTGGCGGGATGACAGATAGACAGGAAATGCTCAGGCAGTATCTGGGGTCCACAGAATCACTGCTGAGATTCCAGGCCAAACATGCCGATGCCTTGCTGCAGGTAAACACTGATACAATCGAATACTCCTTCTGATATATCTGTCATAAACAAACAGTAGTGCATGTAAATACAGAGTTCTGACAGCCGGATTTTATCATAATGATTTACTGAATGTCAAATTCACAGCACAGTTCAGCCAACATTTCTGCGTAAATGTTTAAAATATGGCATACTTAGTGAGTGTTGCAATGAAACTTAATTTAGGAAAAATAGAATCACTGGTGTAACAAATACTGCAGTAGTTTCAATTTTGCCATGGCTTCATAATATTTATTTATACAAATCGGTTACTACTTCTACTTTAATTTCAGGAAATTATTTCGAAGAATTCCAGTCCAGATTCAGGGGGCGGGGCCTTAGCACCTGCCTATCTTCTTTCACTCATGATTGACTACGCCTCTAAACATCTGGATCCTGAATTAACACCACAACTGCTTTTAAAGGCAGCCAATCAGATCAAAGGAATTGTTTGGGTAAGTATCCAAAAGTCTAGAGCAGTGATTGCCAAGGTTATATGTACATGGTTTTGCCTTGTTATTAAACACATGAAACAGAAATGACAGCTTTTAAATTATATATTATATATCAAATTATATTTTTTTTAATTAACGGCTTGAAAACCCGTTTCAAGAAAACCGTTTTGTTATGTCATTTTCGTCCCATCAAATGTCTGCCCATCAAAACAATATCAAACTGAATGTAATTATAATATGGCAATTAGTGCTGGGTCTTTTTTTTTTACCTACTGTACATTATAGAGTTGTTTTTAAGTGAATAATTGTAATTATAGTCATTTAAATAATATAAATGATCATGATGATAGATTATATACAGTATAATATAAATTAAAATGAACATATGTCTGATTTGATGTTGATGAAGGGGTGCTTGAGCCTCACTCATGGAACCACTGGTCTAGATGACATGAAATATCATGATATCACAAAGTGTAAAACCACAACCTTTATTAGGAGTAAAGTGAAGTACAGGGTTGGGCTGTTATGTAACAGCGCTGAGACGGCTATTGGAATGCAAAGGTTATAATGAACATGATTTGAACAGGCCATCACTGTTCTTCACACTATCTTGCCCTCTTTGGCTCATGCAACGTTTTTTTGTCAAACTAAAGCACAGATAAAACTGGAGTAACGGTTCAAACACAACAACCACTAATAGTTTATCTGAGAGTGTCGTACAGGAGTGTCTTAAAATGGACTCTCTCTCTGGACTGTAAAGCTGTGGTTGAGGAGCCACAGCTGCAGACACAGATGGGCTTTCACTGGAATTTCGCCGTAGTTTGTAAACAGAGGTTGACTGATGTCATTTCCACCCGTTTGGAAAATGTGCTGTCATTGTCCGGACACATCAGCCAAACACTCCCACCCATGCATTCATCCGAGTCTGCTTTAATCTCTCTCTCTCTCTCTCTCTCTCTCTCTCTCTCTCTGTTCCATTATTCATCTTTCAGGACAAAATTAAAGAGTTCGGTGACAAACATCCAACACAAAAGTAAGAACCTGCACCACTCTCTATGCTGTAGATCTGTATACACTGTTCAAACATGGTTGCTCAGTGACAGGCCTGTAAACAGCAAATTCCTCTCACCTTACTCAGCACTGAGCATGTGTTGTGCTATTATGTATTTATTGTTTAAATGTATAATTAATGTATAAAAAATATAGTTAATGAAATGTAACATTATATTTAATTAATGTTAAATAATTAAATTAAAACTTGAATAATTTTTTCATTTTATTTATATTTAATTAATAAAAATGTATATATATATATATATATACATACACTCACCTAAAGGATTATTAGGAACACCTGTTCAATTTCTCATTAATGTAATTATCTAATCAACCAATCACATGGCAGTTGCTTCAATGCATTTAGGGGTGTGGTCCTGGTCAAGACAATCTCCTGAACTCCAAACTGAATGTCAGAATGGGAAAGAAAGGTGATTTAAGCAATTTTGAGCGTGGCATGGTTGTTGGTGCCAGGCGGGCCGGTCTGAGTATTTCACAATCTGCTCAGTTACTGGGATTTTCACGCACAACCAATTCTAGGGTTTACAAAGAATGGTGGGAAAAGAGAAAAACATCCAGTATGCGGCAGTCCTGTGGGCGAAAATGCCTTGTTGCTGCTAGACGTCAGAGGAGAATGGGCCGACTGATTCAAGCTGATAGAAGAGCAACTTTGACTGAAATAACCACTCGTTACAACCGAGGTATGCAGCAAAGCATTTGTGAAGCCACAACACGCACAACCTTGAGGCGGATGGGCTACAACAGCAGAAGACCCCACCGGGTACCACTCATCTCCACTACAAATAGGAAAAAGAGGCTACAATTTGCAGGAGCTCACCAAAATTGGACAGTTGAAGACTGGAAAAATGTTGCCTGGTCTGATGAGTCTCGATTTCTGTTGAGACATTCAGATGGTAGAGTCAGAATTTGGCGTAAACAGAATGAGAACATGGATCCATCATGCCTAGTTACCACTGTGCAGGCTGGTGGTGGTGGTGTAATGGTGTGGGGGATGTTTTCTTGGCACACTTTAGGCCCCTTAGTGCCAATTGGGCATTGTTTAAATGCCACGGCCTACCTGAGCATTGTTTCTGACCATGTCCATCCCTTTATGACCACCATGTACCCATCCTCTGATGGCTACTTCCAGCAGGATAATGCACCATGTCACAAAGCTTGAATCATTTCAAATTGGTTTCTTGAAAATGACAATGAGTTCACTGTACTAAAATGGCCCCTACAGTCACCAGATCTCAACCCAATAGAGCATCTTTAGGATGTGGTGGAACGGGAGCTTCGTGCCCTGGATGTGCATCCCACAAATCTCCATCAACTGCAAGATGCTATCCTATCAATATGGGCCAACATTTATAAAGAATGCTTTCAGCACCTTGATGAATCAATGCCACGAAAGGGGGTCAAACACAGTATTAGTATGGTGTTCCTAATAATCCTTTAGGTGAGTGTATATATATATATATATATATATATATATATATACACAATTTAAATTATTTAATCAAATATGAATGTGTGTATGTACACCGTTGTACACATTTATAAAATTTTCCTCAAAAGGTCGTGCACACCAAGGACGATAAATATAATGCTAACGATAAAGATATAGTTCTAAAAATGTCTAAATTTCAAAGATTAGCAGTCCATCACAATCCGTCTATAACGATAATGACACAGAGAGACTAAAAGAGTAGGCAACAATTACCCGGATAACCTACTTCTTCCAGTGAGGTACGCAGTGCCTAAGATGGACACTTTACTATTTTAGGCCAGGGGAGAGGATTTATGAATTGTGGTGAATTCTTACTATATAGAACATACTTTTAAAATAAATTACTTATTCAAAATAAGTACATACTCAAGAGGGTATGTGATTTCGGGCCACAGCCAACATCATTGGAATCCGTTTCAGAACAATGTTTTCCAGCTGATAAGTGATGAAAACATTGACAGCCAAACAGAATCCATCCTGCTTTAAAGAGCTTGAGCATTTCAAGTGGTAGACAACAAAACTGCAGTGTGCACTTAGAATAAACAGAACGATATTATTCGCTGGAGTGGACACATAGTTATCGTTCTTGGTGTGAACGGGCCTTAAGAGTTTGAAAACGTTAGAAATGGTGAAACTATCCTGAGATGCCACAAGCTAAAAATTTCGGATAGTGACCTTCCATGTATCAATATTTTAAAAACACAGTATGAAAGCAATCCTTTAAACATAGCAATGTGTAATATGTGTGCATTTTGTGCACCATGCAGAGGTTTTATAATGTTTTCTTTATACCTGTACAGCCCAGCAGAGGCTGAAGTTGAGCTTCCTCCCCCAAGCGTGCAGAAGCTCTCCTCCGACCTTCAACCTCTCATGTTCTGGATGTCCAACGCCACGGAGCTCCTCAACTTCTTTCAGGTCAAAGTCGAAGCCATGGAAAAAGAATGGGAATTTGAAGGTGAGCGAGAGATCAGCAATTACAGCGCGTTTTCTGAAAACAAAAAATACTTTTATTACACATACAAAATGTGCCATATCTTCTGCTGCAGACGTGTTATGTCTTTTGTTAAAATGAATCCGTTTATTATGCCATCTTGTCCTTTTTTGGTAAACCTGCAAGTCTAAGCAAACATTATGACCTGCAAAATAGGCCTGAACTTTAAAAAGAATTACAATGAGAATATATTCAACCTACTGACTCATACAACGTTCATGGAATAAACGTTAAAATCTTGTCAAAATGTATGATAATATATTGTGCATTGTCAACAAGTAGTCATTTTTCTTTGAAAGATGAGCTTGTAAAATTGCAGTTATTATAAATTATTCGTGTTAATAATTACCTTGTCACCTGGGATGGTTTATGTTCATCTGAAAATTTCTCCATGTGATTTTATGAACATTTTGAGTTATGTGTGGTAAGTTTTGTCTCATATTAACCTGTAGCCCCGGGTGACCCTGTGCTCTCGGCCGACATGGACACCTGTTCGGAGGCGCTGGCACAGCTGGATGATGTCATTATGCACACCTTTCAGCAATGTGTATACCATCTGACCAAGGTGAAAGAATGTGCTGCTTGAATGACATTTTTTTATGTAATGTATTTTATGTATTAATAACTCGTTTCCTCTCTCTTTCAGACATTGTACTCCCTCCTCCCAGCACTGTTAGACACTAACCCGTTCTCCAGTGAGGAGAAGAAGAAAGTAAAAGCAGGCGCAAAGGACATAGCAGGTAGTGAAGGTGAAGGAGACGAGGAAGAGGACGTCTCCACTTTGCCGCCCACCGTGGCCGGACTGGTGGAAGTGTATCGCTGTTCTCTGCAGCTTTCCAGAGAAGCTTGCCTCTCTCCACCGCTAACCTCCCAAACATTTGGCTACCTCTTCTTCTTCACAAACACGTCTCTTCTCAACACACTCTTGGAGAGAGGTGAGAATTTACAGTCTTTCGTAAACACAGTTGTGTTTGCGCATGGTTTCGAGCAGCGATGGCAGCAGCTGACTTGTGATGGCAATGAGTTTATGAGGATGACCAGCACAAATGCAAGTGTGATGCGGAAAATGATTTGTTTGTTCCGTCTTAAACAGATAGTCTGTTCTCTTGGTCACGTGCGGTTCAAATCCGAACAAATCTGGACCTGGTCCTAGACTGGCTACAAGGAGCAGGCCTTGGAGATATTGCGTCAGAGTTTCTAAAGAAGCTATCAGTTACAGTCAATTTCCTGTGCATACCTAAGACACGCCTTATTCAGGTGAGAGTTTAAGAACAAACGGACCCCTGCGTTGAATATGCTTTTAACATCGATAATTCAGTCACATGACAATGCATTACCCTCTTCCTTCAGTCATCATGGTCAAGTTTACAGGAAGAACATTTCCTGCTAAGTCCTTCCCAGCTTCACCATCTTCTCACCCATTATAAGCTTGGACCAACGAGAGCGCCGCCTTCCTCATGGGCTCCGCCTCTCGGTACTGATCTTGGAGGTGGTGAGTAACAACCTTAATAAATGAACAACTTAATTATATCAAGTAATATCAGTACATTTTCAAAAAGAAATAATACTTTTATTCAGCAAAGATGCATTAAACTGATCCAAAACATGTAATTTTAACATCACTGGAAAACATTACATTTTAAAATATATGAATAGAATAATATCAACAAAATATCACAAAATAATCATTTTTACTGTATTTTTGTATAAATAAATGCAGTCTTGTTAGTTTTACTGACCCCAAACTTTTCAACTGTAGTGTATATTTAATATATTTATATTATACGCAATATATCATTTTTCTTTCATATTATTTACATATTTTCAGATATTTTTGAGAGTTTCTTGGACCATCCTCCTCTTATCTTGCCTAACGAGACACCTCGCCTGGACCTGACTCAGCCAATCCCAAGCCCCGATCTACTGAAGGAAGTGACACGCCTAAGAACATTCCTGTGGGGGCTCGACCAGGATGAACTTCCTGCTAATCAACGGACTAGACTGTAACATTATTTCATTCCAGTTGTAAAATTATGAACATTATCTAGTTCTCATATAGAGAAACTATCAGTCTTTAGATACTATAGTAGGTTACATAATGGCCTGTTCATGTAGAATTCATTTCAGGTGACATTCCTTCTTTCTTTGCCTATCAAGCACTTCTGTTTGATTTTAATGGATATACACTGGCTTAATTATGAATATGTATAATTCATTGCATTTGTTATCTTAAAGGTTAATATTATAGGAAATTCATTGCCTGGTTGCAATGATAAATGCCAGCCTGTTATTTCACACAGACATCTAATGTTTCTGGTAAAGTAGGTTTTTCACCATTTGTATTTCTGTAATAAATAAAAATCACATATATCCCCTGGCATATATTTTAAATTATTATTATTAATAAATTCCCATACATTTTGTAAGGGGCTGTTGGAAAAAGTGGTGGCCACGTGCTGTTCTATTAATCAACACTGGGTGGCATGATCGCAATGGATTCAACGATTAGTTAGTGAGAAACACCACTGGTCAATTAAATCACCAGTACACTAAAAAGGCAAATCACATTATGACATATTGATGCGGATCAGTATCCTGAAAATGTATTTATTTCATTTAAATAGGATTCTAGAAGTGTTTTGAATTATAAATAGCTTACTTGTTATATGCCATGTGTTTATAGTGGAAATACTGATACTTGCAAGTGCCCTTACAAACATTTACCATGGCAACCACATACTAGTTTACACTTAAATTCCACAGTTACTATATTTATTACTACTATTGAACCATAATAAATTAGTATGCAACGTTTTCTTTATTTGATGACGTTTCAACTAGTTATCACAATTTTATTGCAGTTATAACTCTAGTTTCCATGGTTACAAATGCCAAAATATTTGTAAGGTAATACAACATTTAGATAGGCCTACTAGTTCAAAGCCAGGGTCAACCCTAGGTAAACATAATTAAGGGTTATCTTCTTCGGTTATACTGTTCATAGCCTAGTTCAAAGCCTAGTAGATGTTTACTAGGAAGGGCAAATTCCAACCGGAAGTGAGCATCCCTAGGTCCTACTCCGAAGGGCAGAGCCCTTGAAGTGGGGACTTTGGAGGGAGCATTTGTGTGTCATAATGAAGCCGTTTGGAACGCACTTGGAGAAGGGATGAAAGACCACGTTCTCATTAGCTTCACATTGAATGTTGCCACGACAACACTAAGCAGTGACAACAGGAATATCTTATTATTGCTATTATTGCTGTTAATATGATACAAATAAATGTACATTATAATGAATGCTTTATATGTATGCATGTGTTCCCGATCTCCTCTTAACTTTATAAGTTAAAGGTACAGTAAGCGATTTCGGAGAATCATTGTTGTACACTGTTGATATTTGAAATCAACCCAAACAAACACACCCCTCCCTTCATTGCTCTGCCCCCAAAATGCACGAACATGCAATGCAAGATTGGATGTTACTTTACCATAGCAGAAACGAAGCAAAATAAAGCTTAGGGGAAAATAAATCGAAGATGACGAATAAACGTCAAGGAAGAACTAAAAATGAACATACAGTTGCACATGAGTATAAGCAAGAGTTAATTTTTAAAGGTGTCATGCACTGGCTTTTTACATTTTTTTATACTGTTGTCTGAGGTAAACGTATGACGTTCGCGTGGTTTTTACATTCAAAAACATCATAATGAATAAGTAATAGGCTATTTTCTGCCTTGGTTTTGAGGCTCTCTGAAAAACTGTCGGTTTTGATGGGCGTGCCGCACTGAAGGCGGCTAGGATTGGATAAGATTTGCATATTTAATGAGCTTCTGCTCCCCTGTCAGTGACAGCATGTGACAAACGGCAACTGGAATGAATCGCCCAGCCCACAGCCAGGGCTCACAAAGTGTCTTTATCAAACAAACACAATGATTCATCTCTCATCCACCCGTGATTGATTGGAATGTTATTTCTGTATCATTTTGCCCGATCATAAGTGAATATAACCGCAAACCGCACACACACACACGGCAGACCGGTGATAGCCCATTTGAAAAACACAAAGCCCCGGGACTTTGGGCTTTGCAAGCTGGCATTACAAGTCTGAGTCTGATCCCGTAAGAACCAATAACACCTTCTACAGCCTGTGAGAGCGTGCTATGTAATCAATAGATATCAAACAGTTTGTAACAATCCAATACTAACACATATAACAAAACATGTTTTACTCACATAAGTGTGTTGCACCGTTCCTGTCGGATTCCAATATAGATGGCACAGCATTGTGTTTTAATCTCAATATGTCTGCAAATCCAGTCTCGGCCTCTATCTTGTTTACAATCTATGCCACATTGTTTAGCTCCACGAGTCGGTGGGCGGGCTTGAGGCGGTGCTTCTGCGTCATATTACGTCAATGGTCGACATATTGTGAGAGCTCTCGTTTTCTGGGCCTGGTGTCTATAAA
Organism: Gobio gobio; assembly: GCF_949357685.1. NCBI lineage: Eukaryota > Metazoa > Chordata > Actinopteri > Cypriniformes > Gobionidae > Gobio > Gobio gobio. Next base: position 23,777,078 of record NC_137108.1, on the reverse strand, counting down.
AGCTTTTCTTTGACTAACAAGGACGTTTTCAGCTCTGAAACTTACAGGATATTCTTATATCACAATGAAATTTTATATAACAAAGGCTCAAAGGAAAGTTGATTTCTCAATTCATGACCACTTTAATGGCCAGCAGCACACACTCAAAACCAATGTTACTCACGTCAGGAGTCATATATTCATGTATATATGTATATATATAGAGTAAATCTCTTAAAGCTCTTGCCTGATCATAACCTTTCTTTTTACAATGATTCTCTTTTGTAATGTCTCTCAGCCATCTGTCTTTCAAAAATCGTGTATACTATGGGGTTAGAATTGTTGTATTATTCCAAACAAATAGATTGAGATTCACAAATAAATGTAAAGAGTTTCACAAAAAGTTATAAAATGAGATTTGCAAATAAATAAATATTTACAAATGTGTTTTATGTCACAAACACAACTCTGCCTGGCATTCATTTGTGAATTGCTTCTTGTGCATCTGTAAATCGCTTTCTGTGCATTTGTGGATCCCCATAAGCATTTGAAGATTTTGAAAAACATCCAGACAAATCCACAAGTAGAATCCATCCTCGGTCTACTCAAGCCAATCAGATAACAGCCACCTTGCGCCGACAAATCTTATAGCACGCTCTCGCTCCAACCAATCATGATTTGCTTTACAATCAAGACGGTCTCGGCCTGAGAAAAACTTTGCTAATTCATCTGCATTGGCTCAACTAGGAAATATAAGGCCCACAAAATTGGTACAGTAAAAGTTTCGACCACTGTTAGACCAATAGACTGTGTATCAAGCCAAGCCAAAGTATTATATTTTATGAGCTTTTGTTGGTGTTATGGAAGCGTCACGTTAATCAACTGACTAGTGAACTGGATTCAACATCATGATTCATGCAAGTTAGTGAAATAGGTGAAACTACTGATACACAACAGCGTTTCGCAGTTCTTCAGTCAAGCAGTTCTAATGACAGATATGAGCAGCTCCGTGGAGAACGATCTATGGAGCATTATAAATGTATTTTAAACATTAAATTAAGGATTACGATTCCCTTTGTTCATAGAGAAGATATGGGCGGGTTCTTTTTAAATGTGTGACAGGTTGTGGCATTCCAAAGAGATAATACCATGCATTTAAAAGCAAAATCAGCTGTTGTGCCATGTCTTACATCGTGTCTACCCTGCGTGAAGCTATCTATATTGGACTTATCATTGCTTGGGATCTGTGAATGATCATAATTTGTGTATAACCTGATTCACTGATCCTAATAAAAATATAAAGAAGCCTTAAACTCCAGTAATCTTTTGGAAACGGGGTGTTTTAGCCACACAAACAGCTCAATTTGAACGAAGCGCCCATAGAATACACTTTCTTTCAGGGGTGCAAAATTAATCTGTTCCCGCCAGAGCATGTGAGCGAAGCACGAGTGGAGCAGGGAGCGGAGTGGTTTTTCCTCCGGAGTGGAGAGCGCCTTTCTGAAGATTCCGCTTCTAAACCAAAATGAGTGTTAACGTAATATATTAGCCTATTCCGCACTCAAGCGCACACATAAAGCTTGCCACAAAAAAACGGCAAAATTAATGATTATGAATGTGTCAAAAATAGCAAGGAGACTTTTGAATTGTTTATTAATTAACTAGTGTTTTCTGTATCAGTGTCAGGTGCAAAGATGAAGTTGATGATGCTGACTCGCCATCTCCGCAGTAGTGGACGCGCCTATAGAGAGAAATGCACATTTCATGCGGATTACATAATCAGAGAGTAGCCTATTTATTTTCGTTTTTTAATAGTTTCATTTAAAAGTAGACGTTGCAAGCTTCCTATAGACATATATCTCTTGTCTGTGAGGCAAAGTGACTATACACTGAGTTTCGGTTCATTTAAGGGGCGCGCTCTAGTTCACGTGCAATGCAAGTGATCGTACCGGCACCTCCATGTCATGATTATATTGTCAGCTATATTTGCTTATTATTGATCAAATCCAGGCAATTGGTTCATGAAACACTGATTATTATTAAGATACAATTTATACAAAACAAAATTCACTTTAAATGGCTTTCTACAAAACAAACTTAATGAAGTGGTCAAAGTCATTTTTGCACATATTGCGCATCATATGATGTGTCCTTTTTTACTCATGTTGTTCACTTTTCATAATCAACATAGATTAAATAGAAAAAAAAACATTATAATATTTAAACAAATATGAAACTAAATATGTTTACTACAACAAGTATAGTAGCCTACAGTACGGAGAAATTTCATGTCGGAGCGGGATTTGAGCGAACATAATTTTACCGGTGAGGGTGAGTGGAGCATTCCCTTGAGCCATGAGCGATTGAGTGGAGCGCAACGACATAGAGCAGAATGTTGAGCTGAGCGTAACACCACTCTGCTTCGCTCACATGATCTGGTTCCCGTTCCGAGTGTAAAGGAAAACGTGATTGGTTGCAGTGAGAAGAACATACTATGATTGGTCAGCACAATGTGGCCGTTATCTGATTGGCTTGAGTAAACGGTGGGTGGAGTTCATTAATTGGTCGATTTCAAAATCCACAAATGAATGCCGGGATCCACAAACACACAAGAAACGATCCACAAATGCGTGCAGCCATCCACAAAGGCACAGAAAGCGATTCACAAATGAATGCCAGGCAGAGCTGTGTTTGTGATCACATAAAACACATTTATAAATATATTTTTGTATTTTCAAATCTCAAGCTGGTCTCCCAGGCTGGTGTTCAGCTAGTTTAACTGGTCTTCCATGCTTGTGTTTGTGATCACATAAAACACATTTATAAATATATTTTTGTAAAATCTAAAAATTTAAAAAAGTGCGTGCAAGAAAAAAAAATGCTAAAACCAGCTAGGGTGGTTGGCTGGTCTTTGTTGGACGTTACTGGTTTAAGCTGGTCTCCCATCTCAAGCTGGTCTCAAAATCTCAAGCTGGTCTCCCAGGCTGGTGTTCAGCTAGTTTAACTGGTCTTCCATGCTTGTGTTTGTGATCACATAAAACACATTTATAAATATATTTTTGTAAAATATAAACATTTTAAAAAGTGCGTGCAAGAAAAAAAAATGCTAAAACCAGCTAGGGTGGTTGGCTGGTCTTTGTTGGACGTTACTGGTTTAAGCTGGTCTCCCAGGCTGGTGTTCAGCTAGTTTAACTGGTCTTCCATGCTGTGTTTGTGATCACATAAAACACATTTATAAATATATTTTTGTATTTTCAAATCTCACTTTATTTATTTATGATTTATATAAATTATTGTGAAACTATTTACATTTCTTTGTGGATCTTAATTTATTTATTTGTGAATTTTGTAAATTTTTATTGAATCTCTTTACATTTATTTTTTAATCTTAATCTATTTATTCGGAATAATGCAACAATTCTAACCCCATAGTATACTACTGCTGATTGACTACAAGTTAGTTGTGGTGCTCGGTCCAATCCACTTTCAACAGTGTTTTTCAGAAATCGCTTACTGCACCTTTAAGCATTAAACACATATAAAGCATTATAAACATTTCTTACTTATGAAACGTTTAAAAACTTAATAGGCCATGCATGACGGAAATGTGTGTAATATATCCCAACAAAACAACTTGAATTGTTTACTTATTAGTTACCTGTTTGTCCACCTCAGGGAAATTTGCCATTTAAATCCGCAATGGCTGTTACCTATCAAACAATCAAGAAAAGCAGATACAAATAATATAGTGTCTGCACTCCATTTAACGCATTTAAAAAAAAAAAAAAAGATATGGAGTGTGTGCAAGAAAAAAAATGCTAAAACCAGCTAGGGTGGTTGGCTGGTCTTTGTTTAAACTGGACGTTACTGGTTTAAGCTGGTCTCCCAGGCTGGTGTTCAGCTAGTTTAACTGGTCTTCCATGCTTGACCAACCAAGTCCAGCCTGGTCAGCTAAAAAAAAAAACTGTCCAAAACTCCTCTAAAGCCAACCAGCTTTGGCTGGTTTTTAGCAGTTTTTTCCCCAGCAGTGATGCGAGTTTACATCGAAAACCCGTCTGTTTGCGACCTGTTTGTAGGTCCACTGCATAATTTTACTCTGCAAAAGATGTGCTAACCCAGTCATAACCCAGGGTTAAAAGTGGTACTAAATCGTCGCCCAGGGTTAAGTGTAGTTTAAATTGTATTAGCCTGTGTAGACAGAGCTATCTCTTATGTTGTGACGGAGAAAGGACACTTAGGCTGCTGTTTAGAGTTTCTTATCCCTGATAAAACAACCTTCTCACTCACAGTGATGTTCTAAAATAAACACTTACTGTTCTTGACCTCAACAAAATGCTGGATGGAAGTGGCGTCAAGCCCATCCTTGCTTCATTTGTTTAGATTTATATGTTTTTGAGGATATGAAAAATGTTTCCCAAGAAGTGTACTGACGTCATATCAAGTCTTTAATCCACACTTATTGTAAAACCGTGTTGTCTTTTCCGCGTTGTATCCTGACAACGTGCCAGATCTCCATCCCTTCCGGTCAATTGTTACATTATGCCGTTTTTTACGGTAAGAATGCGATCCCGTGAGAGCCGTTTACATCACTCCGGACTTTAAATTTGTCCAGCCAGCGGCACCAGCCCTCGTTTGTCTTAAACCCCATCATCCGCGCCATGTCATCGTCTCAAGTCGGTGGCAGATTTGTGTGAGTCATGATTCAGCCTCCCTGTGGTGGAAATTTAATCAATTAAGTTACTATTCGACTTCTGATTTGCAAATCTGTGTGGTTTATGAGCGAGACTGTCCAGGGGCTGTTTTGAACTTGTCATCCATTCATCATGGAATAATTTATGATTATTATTTGGGTTAAAAGCAGTAAAGATGTTTTTCAGGCTTACTGGTCATACAGCTATGGGTCAGTGATGCCAGTGTTGATGTGAACAGTCAGCCTCCCCATCCTCTTTCTGTGTCACTGTCTGCCCTGTCCTTAAAAGTGTGTGTCTGTATTGCTCACATGGCTGGCCATAAAAACACACACATGTATAGCCTACTCTGAGCGAAGCTATACACCCATTCCTCCAGGTGCAGCTCCTCGCACCTGTTGAAGTTCCTCTCTGTAATTAGGACAACACAATTATATTTCGGAGGCAGAGGAGGGAGGAGGGGTGACAGGGTTAAACAATGGAGCACTTATTCTCACTATGCTTTCTTTTTCTACATTTCTCAAGTAATGATAGATTCTTGCCTCTTCAAAGCAACACAGGTTTCCTACAAAACTGCTGAGTCAGGAAAGAGAGAAAGGGAGGGTCTCTGCATGTGTCGGGATGTGTGTGTTAACTGTGTCTGTTACGACGCTTCTCCTGCTTCTAGAATATTGTACGATATTAGTATGATGTTCATGTTTTCACAATTCTGACGCAAGCAAATGTTTTGAGTCTGACAGTCTTAATCCTGATCATATTGAGATCTGCCTTCATTACACAATGTGGGGCTTTCCAGGCTATGGGCCAAATAACCTGAACCTTAAGGCCACCAGCTGCTCCCCAGCTGATGTTCCTTATCTGTTCAAGGATAACAAAACATGGGCCTGAAATACTATAAACAAAATACACAAAACAGAATTGAAGTTCTCACCGTGAAAGTGGAATCGCCCTGACACTGCAGAGAAGACCATCTGTCTGTCTGTCTGTCTGTCTGTCTGTCTGTCTGTCTGTCTGTCTGTCTGTCTATCTATCTAGCTATCTATCTAGCTATCTAGCTATATATCTGTCTGTCTGTCTGTCTGTCTGTCTGTCTGTCTGTCTGTCTGTCTGTCTGTCTATCTATCTATCTATCTATCTATCTATCTATCTATCTATCTATCTATCTATCTATCTATCTATCTATCTATCTATCTGTCTGTCTGTCTGTCTGTCTGTCTGTCTGTCTGTCTGTCTGTCTGTCTGTCTGTCTGTCTGTCTGTCTGTCTGTCTGTCTGTCTGTCTGTCTGTCTATCTATCTATCTATCTATCTGTCTGTCTGTCTGTCTGTCTGTCTGTCTGTCTGTCTGTCTGTCTGTCTATCTATCTATCTATCTATCTATCTGTCTATCTATCTGTCTGTCATCTGTCTGTCTGACTGTCTATCTATCGATCTATCTATCTATCTATCTATCTATCTATCTATCTATCTATCTATCTATCTATCTATCTATCTATCTATCTATCTATCTATCTATCTATCTATCTATCTGTCTGTCTGTCTGTCTGTCTGTCTGTCTGTCTGTCTGTCTGTCTGTCTGTCTGTCTGTCTGTCTGTCCGTCCGTCCGTCCGTCCGTCCGTCCGTCCGTCCGTCCGTCCGTCCGTCCGTCCGTCCGTCCGTCCGTCCGTCCATCCATCCATCCATCCATCCATCCATCCATCCATCCATCTATCTGTCTGTCTGTCTGTCTGTCTGTCTGTCTGTCTGTCTGTCTGTCTGTCCATCTATCTATGCGTAAGCCCTTTGAATTTTTATACTTTCAAATATGCCTTTGCTACAAAGCAATGCTTTTCTAGTAAAAATGTTTCTAGTTTATTTTCATTCTACTTCCTAAATTGGAATTCTACATCCCGACACATACATTTAAATTCAATTCAAGTTCAGTAATTGAAGTTTAGCTTAAAAGGTATTCTTAATTCAATTATGAACACGCATCTCTAAATGAAAAAATCTTCATTATGTTAGTGCCAAAAGATGGTGAATAGTATAAATGGAGACGTGTGTGCGCACTAGATGTGTCTGCAGCCGGTGCGGTCAGTGAGGTTGAGCTGCCCTGAGTTTCCTACCCTGCTCTGACAAAGTCTGTGTGTGTGTGTGTGTGTGTGTATGAGAGAGAAAATTTATCCCAGCATATTTGCGTGTGTATTTCTATCCGTGAATGGAGAGGGAGTGAACACGTGTCAGTGTTCATTTACATTCTTACAGAAGCGAATCCTTGATGTGCAAAAGAGAAATATGAAATGGGCTGCGTGTGTGTGCGTGCATGGGAAAGAGAGACTGTGTGTAGGTTTGAGGTAAGACGCGGGACGAGTGAAACACCCAAGCTCTCCTCTGGGACCGATTCACTTTCTCCTGCTGCCAGGCAGATTACGTCATCGCTGCCCACTGTATTAGAAGAGCCCTGTGATGTCATACCGAGAGGTTATCCACCGGTGACGCTCCCGTCCTGTCTGTCTCTGAACATCAACCGCTCAGATGTCCCTTTTACCTCTCCCTACATCTCTCATCCAGCTTCTCTCACTCCACCCTAACCTTTGCTCTGCATTTCTCTCCCCACCTTTCCTTGCCCCTCCCTCTGTTTTATATTTGCTCTCTTTCAGGTTTGCCTTCCCTGGGAGTCTCCGCTCTGGTCTCGGGTTTAGGGGTCTCGTCCAAAATGCACACCACACCTCGACTCCCGGCTCAAGCCCTTTGGCCATCCCACCTCTTCTGTCCTCTACGCTCCTCTCCTCTGGGTCTGGGCAGTGGCGGTGGGGTCAGCGGTGCTGCGGGTTAGGGCTGTGTTCCGACAGACCTGCTTTTTCTGTCGTGCTTTTGTTCCGTTCTGCGTCATCGTGTTGACTGAGCGGACCCCACACTTACCGGGCAGTTGCGCGCCCGGCCTCGGCCTAACACTGAGCCATGTTAGCGGCTGTAATCTGATGGCGGTGTTTATTTTATGTAGGCTCTCTTTGAAGGCGCTGAGAAAGTCTTTGGCCTTTTTGTCCAACGCTTTGGCTGCCCGCGCAGAGGTGCTTGCAGTGGTAATAGTCAGGAAGAATAATATTTGCATTCGTATTCACTCAAAACATGGTTTTTTCCATATTAGTGTCAGAGAGGGGAGAAAGGGGACAGAAGGGGAGCTCTCACTCTTTCTTTCTTTCTCTCTCTCTCTCTCTCTCTCTCTCACCCTCTCTTTTCAGAGAGTGTGGGGATCTCTGGGCCCTGGCTGTGGTTGCAAGCCTGCGTCGACTCCATCAACCCTTATTACGCCTCCACAATCCCATAATAGGTACTTAACCTCTTCACTGTGTTTGAAGCTCATGGCATCACTCGCTGTCTGAGGACAGGCGCTTGGCCTCTCTCTCTCTCTTTGCTTCTTGCTCACTCTCTCCTTCAATTCAATTCAGTGAGCTTTAACGGCGTGACCAATCAAAGCAAACATTTTGATGGCAGACACTGTTTGCGTCCAAGTCGCAAATTTAATTCTTGCGAATAGAAAATGTAGAAAAAACAATATGCAAACTGAGCAGTGTTTTCATCCCATGGGAAATTACTGCAAAACAGAAGTGGATGTTGTAGCCATGCACCGGAGAAGCCCCTATTAAATGAAATCTAATAAATGACTTGTGGTTTAGAGTGGTTGACACTTTTTTTTGCTAGTGATTGGATTTTGCTGGTGATACAGCGTATCAGACAGTTCTGGAAGGTTATAGTAGCCAATCATTTAGATGCCAGGCAGTGTTTCAAACCATGAGACCTCACTCATGATGGCGGTGCTAAACATACAATCTGTCTTTATTACTGTTAAAACATTTCACAATGCTTTTCTTTCATGGTGTATTTGAAATCATAATGATCCTGTAAGCAGTAAAGCAGGTGTTCTGTGTATATATACTAACTCCTATGTGAGATAAGATGAGCTCATCTTTATACATTTACAGGTACACTTCATCTTTGTGACCATAACCCCCCGCCCACCCCAAATACAACTTGTGTGTTTTATAGCATTGTTTTATAATCTATTAAAGATCCCTTCAGTAGTATTCCGTGTGAATGGCAGCAAGCAGGGCGTGTGTGTGTGTGTGTGTGTGTCAACATCTTGGTGTGATATCTTGGAAAGCCCTCTGACATCACCTGTTAAACTCCAGTGATGCATTCTCATTCAAGTAAATTACAGCGTTCCATTTGTAAATCACTCAGTGGGCGGAGCTTGACACCAAGCCAAACGACAGCTTTCTCTCCACATCAGTGGCTGCTAGGGTAAAGAAAACATTAGAGATCCTTCATTCTTGCTTTCATCCTTTCAGTCTTAACAGGAGATGACATAGCCGTTTGTTCCTCCCATTCTGTTCAACAATATTGCATTATCTAAATAGGGTATGGAAATTTATGTCTCTGTTTCTCTCTTACTCACGCCTTCTTGCATTTATCCAGATGAGCCATAATCATACGGCAGCTTTAGAATCAGTCTCTATCCTTTCCCAGACTCCGCCCAGAGCTGATCTATACACATTCGGCCCAAATATAGAGAGACTGATGCCTCTTTTGTCAAGACTGTGTGTGTGTTCTGGGTGGGAGGCATATGGCATGTGCTTGCTTAAGGCCCGGCACAGTTCAAATGATGATGTAACGCAAGGAAACGGGGAAATCAACCCCGGCGGTCCTGTAATCTGATCCCTCTTCTTTGCTTTCATTCTTGCACATATTTTGGAAGTTTATTAAAGCCTGGGTCAATGACTTAACACTAATTTTTAGTCCAGATCTATTAAATTATTCAGAAACACATTCAAAATGCAATTCATATATGCAGTGACTTGAACACAGCTGTTCTGTAATGAACATGTTTTTAATTTCTGAATTAAAATGTTGATATTTTTTGTCAAAAAGATATCGTAAAGTAAAAAATAGAGTATCATAAAGTCGAAAATGACTGTATTCGTAATGTTAAATGTCAGATAATTTTATGACAAGACAAGGTTAGTTCAGATTGTTAAATGTCATGATGTGACTCCCCAAAACCGTAATATTTATGAATGAATAATTTATATTTATAGATTTTTTTAAACATAAAATATATTTAAAACTTTTTTGATTATATTAAAACATACCATTAAACCATTGGAAACCAACAAAAATACATTTATATTGTTTTAAACTAGATTTCTCATTGACTATGTCTATTGTTGTAATTCTGTGATGACCTTGAGGTCAGTGTGGATGGTTGGTGCGGGAGTCACCTGTAGGCTCAAAGTGATTTGCAGTGAAAGTCCAGTGGATTGTTTGTGACAGGTAAAGGCTCTGATCTGACATCATTGTCAGCTTGGTGACAGACAAAGCGAGTGTTAGAGGTGCTGTCACACTGATCTAGGATTAGTTCAGGTTGAGTCATGCTGAGGTTGGTGTGACTGATCCAGTCAAAAGTGTTTGAGTAATGCTGCCCTACTGTACCGTTGAGTGTCTGTTTTCTTCATCAAAGATTCAACTCTTTTTCTCTTCTTTGCTGTACTCCTCCTCACCCCATCCTCCATCCACCCCCTTTCCCCACAGTCTGTCTGTTCATACTTTCTTACATGTCTGCTGTCCTTCAGGGAATTTCCCTCTATCTATGACTCGGCCATTCCTCACATTCCTTTCATACCTACAAGGATAAGACGATGAAATCTGAGTTGTATGTGTGTGTGTATATGAAGGGATTTAATGGAGTGTCTCAAGCGAGAGATATAGAGGCGCTGAGTGGGTGGTATTAGAGGAGCTTTTAGTATGAGGATGTTGTACTTCATTGATCCTCTGACCGTGGGAGGTTAATTGACCATGTAAACTGTTATAAATAGAGAGTAACTATATATAGAGCGGTCATTATGATATACAGTATGTTTTAGGGACAAACACGGTGATGGAAAATGATTGAGTAAGATGGAGCGGGATTGTTTCAGGTTTGGAATGTGAAACTGACCGTTCATTCCAGAAACTCTGACTTCCTGTTACATGAGACTGATCTTTAAATAATACGGTTGTTTTTCAAGGCCATCTGAAATGGTGACGTGTATGCACACTTATTCAGCTCAGAGGGATAGTTCACCCAAAAGTTCTAATTCTGTCATCTTCATGTTGTTCGAAACAAATAATACTTTTGTTCGAAACACAAATGAAGATATTTTTTAATGAAACCTGCGAGATTTCTGTCCATTACCCCAAAACGTTGGCGCTTTTGTAAAAGATTGTAAAATAAATCAGATATAATTAAGGTTTTTATTCACATACAAACATTGGTCAACACACATAGAGCACATCATATATTCCCAACCATAGAACAAACCTCAAAAGATGATGATTTGAAGAACGGTTTGACTGTTTTTGCTCATATAATGAAAGTCAGTGGAGCTGTGTTGTCCATTAAGGATTGTAATTTTCAAATATCTTTTATAAATATTTGTTGATGCATATTTTCAGGCAAAAATTTGAAGTTAATAATTACTTTTCAGTTTAACAAAATCGTTTGTAAAAAGTAATATTATTTGTGTCATGTGATGATGTCACTTCCTGTTAGTCCTTTCCGGTTCTGCATTAAAAAGTGAGACTGGCATGGTGTGCTCCGGCTATCTATCCACTTGCATCCACTATAAAGCATCATAGAGGCAATGTGGTGAGTTCATTTGTGTGACTTTTGATGTGTTAAAGATTGTATATCAGAAATTATTTTGTTAAAAAGATTATGTTTGATATGTTTGTTTGCTATTGCGTACAAGCTTATGCAATGCTAATAGTCATTATAAATGTATACTATAGTGGGAACAGAAGTGTATACATGTTACAGTCATTCGCAATGTAATGTTAGTCAAGAAATGGATACTGAATATTGTTGTATTATTTTATTACAGTTTTCACCGCTACATTTTAACGAAGAAGTGTGACAGTAAATTATCAACCTTACTATGACTCTGTGACTATGTCTTCATTGGCAATGATTTAACTTGGTGTTTAGTCAGAGTTTTGACCCACTGCACGAGAACACTACAGTGAAAAGGCACCATTTGATGTTCTGAAGTGGTTAAGATGGCAACAAGCAGCAAGTCGTCTGTGCGTAGTGCTTGAAGTGGCAAGTCATACTCATTAACGGCGAGTGCATCCCATGCATGGGCCAGAGCTGAAGCCGCCTAAGTGAGTGTGTCATATGCCAGCCAAGAGGCTAAAGTGAAAATGGGAAAAGGGCCACAAGAGAGGCAGAAAGAGAAGCTGAAAGGATCAAAAGAGATGCTCAGAATCAGCTGGAAACCGTAAGAATAGACACTGAGCTGGAAATGTTAACATTACACGAGAAGCTGCTGTGGCAGAGGCACAAGTGCTGGAAGAAGCTGAGCTAGAAATACCTGCTGCAGTTGAAAGAGTAGGATCTGAATCAGAAAAAGTTTAAGTTTAACGTTAAAGTTAAATTTAACGGACCAGTGAATGTCAATTCTCACACATCAACCTTCGGAGTCATTCTCCCTCTCCACTCTTATGAGCCTTACCTGTTGCTCCTCCATTCCATGCTGACTCACATAACCGCATCGTAACATGGAGTCCGCCTGTGAAACATTTCACGATCACAGTCGATCAACAAGAAGCTGAAGTCTGAGAAAGCTGATAGTTTTCACTTACCTGCACCAAACCTACCTGATCTGTCTGCAGGTGCAATGAAGTCTGAAGTCAAAAAGACAAGCCCCATCATGAACGCTCATGCTAAGTCATATGTTCCTCAATATAATCCTCCAGCTAGCACGCTACCTCAGACAGAGCCTTTGGCACAGTATTTAGCACGCAGAGACCTTGTTAATTCAGGACTGTATCAGTTTGATGATAAACCAGAGAATTATCGGTCATGGTATTTCACCAGTGCAGCTCGTGAAGTTCACCTCACAGCAACCCAAGAACAGGACCTCATGACTAAATGGCTGGGAAAGAAATCTGGTGAACAGGTGAAACGCATTCGCTCAGTGCATGTCAGCAACCCCAATCTGGCTTTACACAAAGCATGGGAGAGACTAAGTTAGTGCTATGCTGCACCTGAAATCATTGAAAGAAAAACTGTTTCAACAGTTAGACAGCTTTCCTAGGATTTAAGCTAAAGAGAAGACCACTTCAAATTAAGTGAACTCTGGGATTTGCTTATGGAAATCCAAGGTGTTAAAGAAGATGGTTATCTTGATATTTCACGTGGAATTGGACCAATCGTAGACAAGCTTCCATATGGGCTTCAGGATAAGTGGGTGACTTCTGGGTCATGGTACAAAGAAGAGAATCATGGTCACTTTCCTCCCTTTGAGTATTTCTGTAACTTTGTGTGCTTTGAGGCAAAGAAACGAAACGACCCTAGCTTAATGCATCAAATCAGTGCTACAACACCCACAAAACAAGACAGAACCATTATAAAGAGTTTCCTCACCAACAAACCCATCTCGGTGCACAAAACAGATGTGTATGCAGCCAATGATGAATGAATGAAAAAATACAGAACATTCAGAAACTAACTTCTCGAAGAAAAAAAGGCCTTCCACAAGGAGAAAGGAATATGTTTCAAATCCTGTTCTTCAGTCTCTCACCTCACTAAAGAATGCAAGTCTTCTGTGAAACGCACTAATTGTGGCAGCATGTATCATGACACGGCCATGCACCCTGGTCCATCACCCCAAACAGTCAAGGCTCCTTCACAGTCACAAGAGGATGGCGGGGAGGGAGAAGATCAATCTAACATGGCTGTTGTCAGTGCAAGCTGCAAAGAAGTTTGCTGTCCAGGTCAGTGGAGCCGCTCATGCTCAAAAATCTGCCTTGTGAAGGTATACCCCAAGGGTTCCAAAGCCTTGGCCATCAAAGCCTGTAATTCTGCACCACAAAGCAATTGTTCATTGGCCAGACCAGAGTTCTTCAAGCTGTTCAACATGGAGACCAAACCATTCTCATATCATCTCAGAACTTGCTTTGGTATCATAGAAACATCTGGTAAGAAAGCAGAAGGATTCCAGATTGAGTAACTGTATGGAAAAGTTTTCATCTCCCTTCCACCACTCATTGAGTGTCATGAGATCTTGAATAATCTCTCTGAAATTCCAACGCTGAGTACAGTTCTACTCCAGCCTCATCTCAGACACATTGGCAAGTACATCCCAGAATTGGAACCAGAAGCAGAAATACTAATGTTACTTGGAAGAGATTTCATTAGGGCACATAGTCGGACAGCAAGTAAATGGACAAAACCACGCTCCCTTTGCCCAACGACTGGACCTGGGCAGGGTAGTAATAGGAGAAGTGTGCCTGGGTAATGTGCATAAGCCAACAGTTAACACATTCAAGACCAATGTGCTGGAAAATGGTCGCCATTCAATCTTTCAACCCTGCACAAGCTTCATGCAGGTCAAGGAGATGCAGCCAAGCTGTAACCTGTCTGCCAGAGTAACTGAGAAGACAATGGGACAGACCGTGTTCAACAGAACTGAGCATGACAACAAACCTGCTCCACAGTTGAAGGCATAGCTTTCCTAAAGATAATGGACACAAATGTCTACAGAAATGATTCTAACAGCTGGGTAGCTCATCTACCGTTCCGAGAACCACACCCTTGCCAAACAACAAAGTGCAAGTAGTTACCCGGTTGACATCCCTACAACGTACTCTGAAGAGGAAAGCTGAGATGCAGCAACAGTATGTGGCTTTCAAGGAAAAGATCTTCACCAACGGACATGCTGAGGTAGCGCCGCCACTGAGAGAAGAGGAAGAATGCTGGTTTCTTCCAACATTTGGAGTCTACCATCCACAAAAACCCAATCAGATCAGGGTGGTCTTTGATTCCAGTACTCGATACTATGGTGTCTCTCTCAACGACGTGCTCCTCACAGGCCACGACCTTAATAACTCCCTCGGGGGTGTCCTACCACGCTCCCGGAAAGAGAAGGTTGCATTTCTTGTGGACATTCAACAGCTATTCCACTGTTTCTTCGTACGTGAAGACCATCATAACTTCCACCGTTTCCTATGGCACAAGGACAAGGACATCAACAAGGAAGCTCCAACCTGCTCCTACGAGTCTACATCCCCACCAGAAGCCTTCGTTCGGCAAAGGACCGACTGCTCGTGGTACCTCCACAGAGAGGCATGAAATCCCTTTCCAGAACATTTTCATTCACTGTTCCTTGCTGGTGGAACGATCTTCTCACCTCCTCCGGAATGCAGAATCACTGACAACATTCAAAAGACAGCTGAAAACACAATCTTTTCCGTAAGCACTTAACTTTAAACTTAATTCAACTTAAACTTAAAAAATCCTCCTATTCCCTTATGCTACTCCAAGTAATGTCCAAAAGTATTTTCAAAACGTCGTTTTTTACTATGACTCTGTCTTCATTGGTGATGGTTTAACTTGGTGTTTTGTAAGAGTTTCGACACACTGCACGAGAACACTACAGGAGCCAAAAAAAAAACAATGGATCCCATAAACCTTAGTCAAGGTATGCCATATTGAATTCTACACAGATGAAAATGAGGCTGTGAGGCATAGACCGTCTTTACAATGGTATGGGCTGTATAAAGGGCCTAGATTGCATGTATGTTTCAAAACTCACAACTGTTTTTGGAGTATTTCTATTGAAAGATTTTCCTTGAACACACTGTACTTCTGTCCCATACAGCCTCATTTTCATGCCTGTTAAAAATAAAATACGGCACCTGACTAAGGTCTATTAACTGTCCTTGTATGGACAAAACAGACCTTTTTCAAAATATCTTCTTTAGTGTTCCCCAAAATATTCTTAAAGTGAAACCTAAGAACGATCTGGTATGGCATAATTTTGAAAAAATTAAACCAAAATATTTTTGTTTGGAGTTCGAAACAGCGTACTTTCTGGAAAACCAGCTCCGGCTGTTAAACACCTTCGAACTACCGTTGGTCTTTGTGGATTAATGCAGAGTTCAAACTGCCCGATTTTAGCCCCGATTTGTCGCAGACAAATACCCAAAAATAATAGGCAAATCGGTGCTCATGCACGTGAGTGAGAATCGCAGATGAGTCATCAACGCTTGTGAGATATTTGGCATGCTAAATATCTGGACCAGTTGGCGATTCAAAGTTCTGCTGTGTGAAAATTTACATCGACAATGACCGACAGCCAATGAGAGAGCAAAATACAGGGCAGCAGGAGTTTCAGGGAGGAGTTATGGATATACTATATATATATAGTATATATTTTAATAGATATATTTACAATTATATCAAACCGAAACAAAGCACAAACCTTTGCTTGACCAGCCGCAACAGCAGCACATTGCAAAATTATGTATTTACCAACTCTCTTTGCAGAACACTATCATTGCATCCCTGTGTCTCCAACCATTTCCTCCACCACAATCTTTTTTCTTTTTCTCCTTTTTTTTTCTGCAAATCAGCGCATAGACAATTTGGATCACAAGTTTCTGCTGTCTATATTTTTAATAAAAATTCCGGTCTCGCGCGAGAACTCCAGTCTGATGCACGTGTGATCCCGCGTTGTTTCCTTGTCACTTCTCGCGTGTGTTTGGTTGTGAAACGTAGTTTGTGGACGGGACTGAGCTGTCGGAGATTCTCAAGGGGGTAATCCAGCACCCGGAAAGCGTACCTTCCATAGGGGCAGCCATTGCTAACCAAGCCATCACCTGCTGTTAGCATTCCATTGACTCCCATTCATTTTGGCGTCACTTTGACAGCAAATAACTTTACATCTGAGGCGTTTACAGACTCCATTTGTCCATTGTTTATTTCTAAAGAAACACGACAATGTATAAAAGGCTCCATTACCTTGTATCTTACACTATCTCCCTGTAGAAGCCATTTTTGTAAAAATAGGCTAACGATTGCGTCATAACCACGCGACTCTTTGTCGCACAGTAGAGAAATTACCGTATAGACAGGAGGAGAAGCTCGCAGGCAATCTTTTACTGTCTATGAGGCAATTTATTAAAATAAATAAATACTATGCAAAATTACAAAATGTCAAGCTCAGTCTGAGGCTGCGCAGTACGCTCAGCCATCAGGAAATGAGTGCTTCTAATTGACTTCACTTTTCTCCATTGAAGTCTATGGGGTCGCTATGTCCATTTAT
Organism: Gobio gobio; assembly: GCF_949357685.1. Classification (NCBI taxonomy): domain Eukaryota; kingdom Metazoa; phylum Chordata; class Actinopteri; order Cypriniformes; family Gobionidae; genus Gobio; species Gobio gobio. Next base: position 23,760,290 of record NC_137108.1, on the reverse strand, counting down.
TTTACAGTCTATGGAGATTCTTCATCTTGTACAGTCATGCAATGTGAAACCCCCTGTCACGATCCTTCGTGCAGTGTGAACACAACTGAATGCTGGCCCAGATAGTCATGCAGTGATCCGATGAGTTTGAAAATCGTGCTGTCTGAACTCGGCATAAGTAATAGGCAAGTGTAGTACTCTGGGGCTCTTGGACGTGGAAATCCTCTCCAGTTAATTTCTTCTGTTTAGTTCTGTCGAGTTCAGACGTGAGTAAAAACATGAACACACTGGAGAGCTGCTTTTATAGTTACAATTGAAGTTGTAATTCCAATTGAAAGCAAAACTGACACTGTTTTTTCATGTTTTATTATATACTGTAAAGTGGCTTGCCTTTAAAGAAATCTATTGTATAAAGTGTTATATAAATAAACGTGATGTGACTTGACTGGTGTGCCGAATTTCAGATCTTGTGCAACCAAATACACATAGCTATCAAATGATTTCTTAATTGCTGTTTTCTCACCACTGTCATTTTTTTTTTGTGTGTTTGTTTTGTTATTGGGAGTAAAGCTTGCAGCACATATTTACATATACATCTAAACCAGTGGTTCCCAAACTTTTTACCGTAGCATGCCCCCTGAGGCATTTAACATCCTTCTGCGTACCCCATCTATTCCTCTTAGACTGCAGTCACACCTTTTCCATTTAGGGACAATATTTGCCCCCTTAAATTGATTTTCAGTTGTTTTTTTTACCTTTTATAAAATGCAGTGTTTTTCTAACCCTATTAAATATGTCTCATGTTTTGTCAAATTCCTAAAATCCCAATTAAACTAAACCAATCATCTCAACCAAATGAAATCATTAACAAACGCCATCTTAACTCTGCAGTGGCATAAGTGTCCATGATCTGAGAAATCTAATTTTCCTTGAGCTTTTGACATATAAGAGGTCATCACGCTATAAGAATATCCTGTAAGTTTCAGAACTGAAAACTTCCTTGTTAGTCCAAAAACAGCTTGTATTGTCACCAAGCCCAGTGAATGACTCGTTGTGGAATGTGCCTAGTGAAAGACACCTCTACAGAAAAAAATAATCACCTACTTCATTATTGTAACTTTGGCCCCGCCCACTGGCGTGTTAGTGAGATGACGAGGAGAGAAGAGCGATACAGGATCACTGGACTAAAGAAACATTACCTTCCTAAGGATCCTATACAAGGAATGTGGTTATTTATTTAAAACAATGTGTATGTGTTGGTTGAGCATTACTTATTTGTATTCAGTCAACTTCACATTATTTCTCTTAGTAGATAATAGTAGAAAATAATCTGTTATTTAAACTGTGATTAAGTTATATATAGAAAACGGTCAAAGAACGCTATTTTTTTATAATTGCTGGAGCTGTCAATCAAACTGCGCAAGTTTATCAGTGACTGAGTTATGGACTCTAGCCAAAACTGTTATAATCAACAAATCTCTAATTTACATTGTGTTTGCACTGTTAGTTATGAGGAAAGTTAGTGTTACAGAAATTGAGTTGCAATGACAATATCCCTGCATTCATGCCTTCAACATGTCTGTGATCAGCTGCAATGCTTATCACACCTTTCACAATCTAAATATAATCCTATAAACAACTATTTGAATGATTAGTTAACATTGAGAGCTGTAAAATAGAGCTAATAATATTGACAATACTGTGTTTAAATGGAAGTCACTTAACATTACCTTTTTGTTTGTTGAACTGTGTATAAAACCAATGTCACATTTGAATGAATGGAAAAACTTTGTTTGTGTACCCCCTCTCTCACCTCAGCAGTGTGAGTGCTGTTGGGATGTTTGTTAACAGTATAGGCTAATGCTTCTTTTTACGCCTAAGTGAAGAATGAAAAATAACTTTGCCGTGAGTGTATATGCTTTATTTAAAAGCCCCACCTAAAAAGTAAATTGGCCATTTTAGCTCAATGTGTGATTGATTGACAGGCGAGTAGGCGTTTCTTTGATGGATCTCCTTCAGCAGCTCCAGACTGTATAGTTGATGAGCGAGGAAAGAACTGAAAATGAATTCAATGAGCTGGAGGAACACACGTCCATGTCCAGCACTGAGAACAACTGCTAAATCTGTGGAAGCACAGGCAAAGAGCCAGTACCACCATGAGGGTGGCATCAGACCCCACAAGATTACAGCTAGCAAGACAAAACACGAGTTGCTAAACAATGAGTTGCTGACAGCCCGGTCTACCAAAGACTCTATAACAGTGCCAATGAAAAGACTGGCATTTAGGTAGCTGTCAAACAGGGTGTAGTGGCACAATGGCCTCCTGTGGGGCACAATGATGACTCTAGGGGAGACTGTCCCACCCTATAATACTGATAATGATGATCTAAATTTTGTACAGAGGAATACGTTTTTTTTATTTATTATTATTTGCTTCATAATAATTTGCTTCATTTGTTTGGGTTATATTAAGTGATTATAGGCTGCTACTTCACACAGTAAGAATGAATGTAAGTCTCCTGGAAACCTCTTAGACAGGAAGAAATAAGGAGGATCATTGCTTAACAGCACAATGGAAATGCCCAAGTTATTGGAAAGTGCGGATTAGTGGTCTTTGTACTTTGAGCTGTTTCAGTGTGGGACTAAATGGCACATTTTTGCAAGCGGTACGGATGTTGGTTGGCATTAGTCACACGACCGAGAGCATGAGAATGCCCTCCAAAGGTTTCCCTCTTTCACATCATTAGGGCCACGATGAAAACCCAGTCAGTGGGACAATCCGATGACGTTGGAGCATTCCAAGATCTTTTGTCTCCTCTCTCCGATACATTCTCACCCTCTTTCTTGCCTTCCCACTGTCTCTCTGTCAGCCGACATCAGCCGTCCATCATATCTCATCCTGCTCCACATCCCTTTCTTTATCTTTACTTTTCCTTTCCTCTGTTTTTGAGGCGTGAGATTCCATCCTTAGAAAACACACAGCCCTCCAGTTAGCCCTCTGTGACGCAGGAGGGAAGCAAAAGGGGGGTCCAGTAAGGGGAGGGTCCAGTTCATGTGTAACAGAAGGTCTCCAGTAAAGGGGAGGGTGATGAGTTTGGCCTTTGGCCGCTTGTGACGCTCTCACTTGTGAGCTATCAGACGAGACTGACAAAGACACTGAGAATGCCCAATGTCTCCTGGGTGTCTTTTTTTAGCTACAAAAGAATTTGTTAAAAATAGCCCCACTCACGCTTGTTGTCTTTCCTTTTGTCTCATCAGTCTTTAGTTCTTTTTCAGCTGTCCTTGATTAAGTTTAGAAAGAGAGAGAGAGAGAGGGACAGAGAGACATACCATACCAGTTACCAGACCTGTTTACATATTTCACTCCTGGTTCCATCCGCTTGTTTTTGTTATTGTTTAGCAGCCCCCGGTTTATGTTTAGCCCTCTCCTCCAACACCTACTCTTCCGCCAAGATAAAGAGAGATGGAGAGGCGGTGAAAGATGGAGAGATCATAGAAGAGATGGAGGTCAAAAAGACATATGAGTGTTCATGCATATAATATGTATTGGCCTATATAAATGCATTTTTATTTAAAAAGTTGGCTTTAGATATGTAAAAAGGTTTTCAAAGAATATACGTGTGAATACTAATATTAGACTTAGAAAAAATTGTAATAAAAATTCAATTCATAATCATTTTAAGGATGTTTCGATTTTTTTACAACTGGGAAACAACAAAAGAAATCCTGAGCAAAATGATTTTTGAGACAGACTGGGAAAGTGACGGTCTGAGATACAGACAAGACACATACAATGACAGGTGAGGAAAGAATGCTTAAGCAGACTAAGAGCGGGACGGTCAGCATTCCTGTGTTTGTATGCGTGTGCTTTAACAGACTGAACTGAAGTCTGCAAAATGTTAACATGCTCATGAGATGGACAGATGAGACGCAAGAAGAGGGGGGAGAGAGGGCCCAGAGAGTATGGAAAGACTGTAAAATGTTACTTTTTGCGTGGGTTGTCCTCCATCTTCATTCTGTTCTCCTACTTTCTTTCCCTTGGTCTCTCTCTGACCTTTTGCTCATTCAGATGTCTTTATTCTAGTGCATGTTAAAATATATGTATTGTAGTAAATAAATGAAAATGAATAAAAAATACACAACCTCATGCACATGATTTAAGAGAGGAGAATAGTTACTTTTATTTCCTCTTTTTCATTGAAATATTTAATTTCACCTACTGAACTGACCACAATGCACACTCATTCTCTCTACTCTCTTCTCTCTTAATGTCTTCCAGCCAGCAGCTTGCATCAGAGTGTATGTTTGTGTGCGTCAGGGTAATATCTGCACACTCCTGCCAAGCTCTAAGAACCGGAAGACAGCTACGGCCGCGAGTGATTTACAATGACTTATTACCATTTAGGAGAATTTTCGTAACCAGATTGAGCCAGTGTTTGTATGTGTGTGTTAAGGAAATACAATATCATCTGGACACTCCAATACGTAAGATTTTAAGAGATAAATTCAAAGTGAGTTGAAAGTGAGTAATCCAACTCTGTGTGTGTGCGTAAGACACTTGCTTAGTTACGTGAACTGTCCTTTGTGTGTGTGGTGACAAAATTATAGGGCTGAGTATTGATACGATGTCAGATTTATATATATATGAAGACTTCAGATGCAAAATCCTCTAAATCCGTCTGACGTTTTTCTTTAAAAAAAGAGGCTTCTATGTAAGTACCGGTAGCCTACTTCTGACTGGGCTGAGGCTTAAGTG